>NC_073394.1:41444269-41556769 GCF_028641065.1 Leucoraja erinaceus
TTGTTTTCTCAATTTTTTGTTAATTTTTCTCTGAATTCTAGTTTTCTTTAAATTACACGTTCAGATTAACCTTTTTTTCCCCATTTCTCCAGTTTCATTGCCAGAGCTTACAGCAATTGAGGTCGATCCACTTTGCCCCGAAATGGGAAAGGAAGTAACACTCTCCTGCAAAGCTTACGGATTCTATCCTGAAGTAAATGACATATTCTGGTTCAAAGACTTTGAGAAAGTGAAAGATCCATTCAAAGTAGGAATTACTCTGGGACCAAATGAACTGGACACAGAGAATGGTTGCTATTCACGTTTATCCAAGTGGAAATTCACACCAGCTGCTGTTGACCATGGAAAAGAATTTAAGATGAAAGTCCTTCATTCTACAACTTCAGGCAACCCCAATGCTTCCAGTTACACTTTAAAATTAAAAGGTGAATATTGTAGCAGCAAAATCTGCAGCCACATCGTACCATAAGAAGTATGTGCAAAAGGCGCAGACAAGTTTTATCAAAATACTTCGGAAGGAAATGCAGATGCTGGTTTAAACCGAAGATAGACACAAAATACTGGAGTAACTCAGTGGGACAGGCAGCATCTCTGGAGAGAATGAATGGGTGACATTTCGGATCGAGACCCTTCTTCAGTCGTTCTCTACAGAGATGCTGCCTGTCCCACTGAGTTACTCCAGCATTTTGTGTCTTATCTTTCTCAAATGTTGCTTGGTTTAGAGGGTTTTTGCTTCAGGGAGAGGCTGGACAAACTTGAATTATTTTCTCTGGAACGCCAGAGACTGAAGGGAGACCTGATAGAAGCATATCAAATAATAATGGGGTAGACAGTCAGCCTTTTTCCCAGGGTGGAAATGTCAAAGGCTCGAGGGTATAGCTTTCAAAGTGAGGGGGACTAAGTTTAATGGTGATGTGCAGGGCAAGTTTTCTACATGGAGGGTGGTGGGTACCTGGAACGTGCTGCCGATGGTGGTGGGGGTACAATAGTGACGTTCAGCACAGACATTGTGGGCCGAAGGGACAGCCCCTGTAGTCTACTGTTCTTTGTACAGGAAACAGGGCCGTCGGGTCACCGAGTCTGCGCTGACCAGCGATCACCCCGTGTACCTTAGCACTATCCTACACTGGGGACTATTTACAATTTTACTGCAGCCAATTAACCGACTAACCTGTACGTCTTTGGAGCGTGGGAAGAAACCGGAGCACCCGGAAAAAAAACCTACGCAGTCGGGGAAAACGTACAAAGCCCGTACAGACAGCACCTGTAAGGCAGCAGCTCTATCGCTGCGCCACCATGCACGATGTTATTCACTCTTGTAAATGACTCTTCTTTCATGAATTTCAACAGGGATTCCAATCGTCGACGACATTAAGTATGAGCCACCAGTGGCTGCGTCTGGTTCGCAACATCGTCTCGTCTGCAAAGTTGATAACTTTCATCCAAAAAAAATCAGAACAAGCTGGCTACGTAAAGGGAAACCAATATCCCATGGAGTCGAAGATGCAGTTATGATGGAGGATGAGAATGGATGTTTTCAGATGTGGTCCTCTTTGAGTATTAATCCAACTGATCTACAATTTGATGAAAAGATTTCCTTTCAAGTGACGCATTCAAGGTTAAATACTCCAATAACAAAACAACTGTCTTTAAAACTTCCAGGTATGTTTCACATAGTCTCCCTTAGGGTCCTCTGTCTCCCCTCGGTTTGCAAGTTTCCATTTTATATTTATATGTTGCACTACATTTCTACATTGGTTGATACAGCATTGAAATCAGCCCTTCGGGCCAACGGGCCCACGCCGGCCATCGATCTCCCATTCACACTAGTACCTTGTTACCCTCACTTTCGCATCCACTCCCGACACACTAGGGGCAATTTACAGAGGGCCAATTACCCTACAAACCTGCACATCTTTACGATGTGGGAGAAAACAGGGAGAACGTGCAAACTCCACACAGACCGCACCCGAGGTCAGGATCGAACCCGGTATGTGGCGCTGTGAGGCAGCAGCTCTACCCGCTGCGGCACTGTGCTGACTTCATGATTGATAAAAGAAGAATATTTTCAAAATGGCTGGATTCCGTACAGCACCAACAGAGATGCTGCATGATATTCCACTTTTATTGTCAGCTGTACTGAGGCATAGTGAAATTCTTATTTTGCTAAAAACTTCCGGGGGGGGGGGGGGGGGGGGGGGGGGGGGGGGGGGGGGGGGGGGGGGGGGCACAGTGGTGCAACGGTAGAGCAGCTGCTTTACAGCACCAGAATCCTGGCTTTGATCCTGACTACGGGGGCTTTCTGTACAGAGTTAGTACATTCTACTTGTGATCGAGTGGGTTTTCCCCAGGGTGCTCCAGTTTTCTCCCTCACTCGAAAGATGTGCAGGTTTGAAGTTTAATTGGCATCAATAAAAATTGTAAATTGTCACTAGTGTGCAGGATAGTGTCAGTGTACAGGGATTGCTGGTCGGCGTGGACACAATGGGCCAAAGGGTCTGTTTCCGTCCTTGTAATAACAGTGGCCTGACACCAACATAAGGGTTTATAGACTTTATTGGCTACAAAGCAATACAACTTATCTCTTAAGAGTTCCACTTAAAACTAAAGGACAAGCCAGTGGGCGTAACTACAAATGCATGACTCATAACATGAGTCATCTACCCCCCCCGCCCCTCTTAAAGAATCAATAACAATACAGACCCTTAAACTAAGCAAAGCAAGTATCACAACCAATGACAGACCGGTGGAAAGTCAAACATAGTCCAGATACTTCACGACTGGTCTGCAAACACGATGGCACGTGTACGATAGAGGCCATCTCTCCATTTTTGTTCTCGTGGGAAAGAGCTGGCGACTTCACTGCCGAGGGGGAGTGGACCAACGCCTCTGGAGTTGAAGAAGGAGACTGGCGCAGGCGAAGATGGAACAGACAGAGGGACTGTCGCAGGCATGGATTGTTGTGCTGGCAAGAGCATGCCAGGGTCACTAGACGCAGATTGAAATGAACTTGTACGATCCGGATAATATGGAGGAGGGACTGGCTCGTTCACAGGCAGAACGAAGATGTTGCCTGTTGCGTCTGTAGGTGCCGCCATCGGCTCTAACGATGTACGAGCGTGGCTCCGAAGCAAGGCCAGAAACTACCCCAATACGGTCGTGGCCTTTGTCAGTATGTAAACGGACCACATGTCCCTTGGTCAGCGGTGGCCGTGGCCTACTTGACTTGTCGAACCATTTCTTTTGTATTTCATGCTTCTGTTGCAACCTGGTTTGAACCTCCTCAGGCAGAAAGACATGTGGGATTAATGCTTGATCTGCTAGGGGCAGCGGGGCATGGGTCTGCCTTGACAATAAGCATTGAGCGGGTGAGCCCAAGATGGGGTCATGGGAAATGTTGCGTAAATTGAGCAGATCCAGGAATATGTCAGATTTAGCCCTGTGAGAGTGTTCCATGAGCTGTTTTGCACTTCTGACAGTCCGCTCAGCCAGCCCGTTAGACTGTGGATATTCAGGGCTGCTGGTGATGTGGTGAAAATTCCAGCGTCTAGCAAACTCTTTGAATTGTTGGCTGGTAAACTGATTGCCATTTTCAGTCAGCAGCTTGCCTGGAGATCCGTGGATGGAAAAGTGATGAGATAATTTCGAAATAGGGCTGCTGAGAACATCAATGTTGAACCACCTTGAATAAAGGGCCTGCCCCACTTGCATGGGATTGCGTGCGTTTGGCCCGAAGTTCGTGCGTGACGTCTTTTGCGTCGTGCTTACTAATTAGCTGGGTAGAAGGCGGACCGGCTGAATTTGGGCGTCACACAGCGTCAGGCGGTGATGTCATCACGCAATGCCACGCGGGCGGTGACTATCCTGCAACGTCATGCGCTAGGCGTACGTCGTTAAGACGCTGTGTACGACTGTAATATGCTTGCGTGCCGACAGGCCGTTGGCGCGTGAAGATTTCGGCCACTGCAAGAATTTCGGAGCACCTCGTGAGGTCGGGACCAGCCCCGCACAACTCCGTGCTTCTAAGTGGGACCGGCCCCGTGTGGCCATGGGGTGCCCGTACGCCTCAAGCGACCATGAGGTTGCGTAATTTGCGAGCCTAGGTCGCATTAGTGGGACAGGCCCTTAAGAATCCACGAGCACCAGGTACTGCTTGCCGTGCCAGTAAAATGTCAGCTGCCACCGTAGACCACGAGAGCGCAGGTACAGGATGTGGCAGAAGTGGTTGCTTTTGTTGATGAGGCACCAGACTATTGCACGCAGCACAAGCTGCCACATTTTCACTCATGTATTCGGCCATGCCAGGCCAGTAAACATGTTTTTTGCCCGTGAAACTGGTTCTGGCCTCCAACTGGAGGCGTGGGTTCAGACCCCACTTCTGATACCATGTCGATTGTAGTCCTTATTATAACAGTGGCCTTACACCAACATACGGGTATATAGACTTCATTGTCTACTAAGCAATACAACTTCTCTCTGAGTTCCACTTAAAACTAAAGGAATGCAGCAGTCGAATGCTGACAAGCTAATGGGCGTAACTACAAATGCATGAGTCACTAATCTACATCAACTTTGCCTCCTACCTTATCTCCTATCACAAGTGACCCGGCTCCAGGGCTACTGAAAGTGAAGCAAGCTGTTAATCTCGGAGTCTCCTTGACATCCTATGTTCCTGCTCAAATCCAAGACAAGTGGCTTCTAGATGGGGAGCTTTGCCAAGGAAGGTGTGAATGCTCTCCTGAGATCACAGATGATGGTTTGTTTCCATCTAATTTGAGCATAATGTTGGAGGCAGGAATAAGTGATCGCAGAAGGTTGCATCAAATATCAGGTGCTTCATGTGAGGGCAGAAACATTCAGGAGAAGGAATTCCAATTACTCTCTGAAGGTGAATCTTACTCATATTATGTTCAGCATGACATTTCATTAAAGTTAGAACTGCAATGTTGATGTTAGTGTAGAGATACAACGTGGAAACAAGCCCTTCGGCCCACCGTATCCACGCTGACAATTCATCATCCATTCACACTAGTTCTATGTTATCCCACTTTCTCATCCACCCGACACACGAGGGGGTAATTTACAGAGGGCCAATTAACTAACAAACCCACATGTGTACACGATTCGGACACATATGATTCATTTATTTATAAATATTTACACTTTATAAATATTCTTGTTTTGTTTTTTGTATGTAGTATTTTTTTTTTAAATCTGTTCGAAATGAATAATAATAATAAATAATTAATAAATAAATCTTAAGAGGAATAGATCGGGTGGACGCATAGCGTCTCTTGCCCAGAGTTGGGGGAATCGAGGACCAGAGGCCAAACGTTTAAGGTGAGGGGGGTTTAATAGGAACTGAGAGGGGTAACTTTCTAACACAAACATTGCAATCAGAGGTAGTTGAGGCAGGGACTATTGCAATGTTTAAGAAACATTTAAACAGGTATTTGGATAGGATAGGTTTAGAGGGCTTTAGTGGACAAGTTGGGACAAAGGGCCTGTTTAAACACTGTATGACTATGACTCTTTGTCTTTGGGATGTAGGAAGAAACCCGCACGTTCACAGGGGGGAATGTGCAAACGCCACACAGACAGCACCCGTGGTCAGGATCGAACCCGGGTCTCTGGCGCTGCGCCACTGTGCCGTCCCTTCTCACTTCAAACTTTACACTAGATTTATTTGATTGTCTCTTTCACAACAAAGTTTCACGCTGAATAAATTAGTTTTATTTTTTACTGATGTTGAAAATAGACGCATTTGGATGTTCAGTTGTTTAAAATCTGCTTGGGTGAGACACTTAGTCAAAGATCACTGAAACAGGCCTTTCGGCCCAACTTGCCATTGTCAACCAAGGTGCCCCATCTAAACTAGTCCCACCTGCCCGCGATTGGCCATCTTCTATCAATCTATACTATTGACCACTTACGGTCTGCGTTGTAACTAAATTTGCGCAAAAATGATCCCCCATAGCGCTACGATTGTTCGCCACCTTACTCACCATTCTCCTCAGCTGCAAGTCAAATAGGTTTTGTCCCGAACGGTGAAATATTCTGCGAGCAGGGATCCACACCACCCCTTCCCACATGCACCACCTCCCCTACCCCAACAACCCCCCACTCCCTCCTTCCCGTACACCCCCCACGTACACCCCCCTCCCCAACACCTCACCTCCCCTTCAACCCCACCCTTCCCTCACCCACCCCATCCCCCACACTCCCCCTTACCACACATGCCCCTCCCCCCACCGCACACACACCCCCCCCTACTCCCACCATCCCCCCGTACCCCCACCATCCCCCCCCCCCCCCCCCCCCCACCTCCACTCCCATGAGGTTGGAGGAGGTGCAGGTGAACCTCTGCCTCAGCTGGAATGACTGCTTGGGTCCTTGGATGGAGTCGAGGGGGGAGGTAAAGCGACATGTGTAGCGTTTCCTGCGGTTGCAAGGGAAAGTACCAGAGGAAGGGGTGATTTGGGTAGGGAGGGACAAATTGACCAGGGAGTTGGTTCAGGTAATCCTTGCTTTCACCCTCCTTCCCCTTCCCTTCACTGCTCTCCCACAGCCTACTCTCTCCACATCTTCCTCCCTTTTTCCTGCCCCAACCCCCCACATCAGTGTGAAGAAGGGTCTCGATCCAAAACGTTTCCTATTCCTTCGTTCCATAGATGCTGCCTCACCCTCTGAGTTTCTCCATCATTTTTATCTACCTTTGTTTTGTCCAACATCTGCAGTTCCTTCTTAAACATCAGGTTTAATTAAGCTCTTTTTTATTCTGCAGATTATGGCAAAAATGAAAATGATGTCAATGAAAAAGTCGATGAAGGTAAAAGTCTTCATTTCCAATAGTTACTGTATTTTGAATGTTTGCTTCAAGTAGAAATTTAGATCATTACACATGATCCAAATGTTTTCAAAACACAAAGTGCTGGAGGAACTCGGTGGCTCAGGCAGAATCTGGAAGGAATGTTTAGTTTAGAGATAGAGCTCATAAACAGGCCCGTCGGCCAACCGAGTCCGCACCGACCAACGATCACCACACACTAACAATATCCAATACTGTAGGGACAATTTATAATATAATATTTAGAGTGGGGGAGGTATCCAGAGAAACCCCTCGTGGTCATGGGGAATGTCCAAACTCCACACAGACAGCACCTGTGGTCAGGATGGAGCCCGGGTCTCTGGTGCTGTGAGGCAGCAACTCTACCGCTGCACCACTGTGCCGCCCGTTATCTCTTCAAACTTTACACTAGATTTATTTGATTGTTTCTTTCACAACAAAGTTTCATGTTGAAAGGAAATCGTAAAAATTGTAAAGAGCCATGGTTTTCAAGGGAAATTGGACACGGTTCAGAAAAAGAGGGAGATCTACAATAATTATAGGCAGCATGGAGTAAATGAGGTGCTTGAGGAGTATAAAGAATGTAAAAAGAATCTTAAGAAAGAAATTAGAAAAGCTAAAAGAAGATATGAGGTTGCTTTGGCAAGTAAGGTAAAAGTAAATCCGAAGGGTTTCTACCGCTATATTAATAGCAAAAGGATAACGAGGGATAAAATTGGTCCATTAGAGAGTCAGAGTGGACAACTATCTGCAGAGCCAAAAGAGATGGGGGAGATATTGAACAGTTTCTTTTCTTCGGTATTCACCAAGGAGAAGGATATTGAATTATGTGAGGTAAGGGAAACAAGTAGAGTAGCTATGGAAACTATGAGGATCAAAGAAGAGGAAGTACTGACACTTTTGAGAAATATAAAAGTGGATAAGTCTCCAGGTCCGGACAGGATATTCCCTAGGACATTGAGGGAAGTTAGTGTAGAAATAGCAGGGGCTATGGCAGAAATATTTCAAATGTCATTAGAAACGGGAATAGTGCCGGAGGATTGGCGTACTGCGCATGTTGTTCCATTGTTTAAAAAGGGGTCTAAGAGTAAACCTAGCAATTATAGACCTGTTAGTTTGACGTCAGTGGTGGGCAAATTAATGGAAAGAATACTTAGAGATAATATATATAAGCATCTGGATAAACAGGGTCTGATTAGGAACAGTCAACATGGATTTGTGCCTGGAAGGTCTTGTTTAACTAATCTTCTTGAATTTTTTGAAGATGTTACACGGGAAATTGATGAGGGTAACACAGTGGATGTTGTGTATATGGACTTCAGTGAGGCCTTTGACAAGGTTCCTCATGGAAGGTTGGTTAAGAAGGTTCAATGGTTGGGTATTAATGGTGGAGTAGCAAGATGGATTCAACAGTGGCTGAATGGGAGATGCCAGAGAGTAATGGTGGATGGTTGTTTGTCAGGTTGGAGGCCAGTGACGAGTGGGGTGCCACAGGGATCTGTGTTGGGTCCACTGTTGTTTGTCATGTACATCAATGATCTGGATGATGGTGTGGTAAATTGGATTAGTAAGTATGCAGATGATACTAAGATAGGTGGGGTTGCGGGTAATGAAGTAGAGTTTCAAAGTCTACAGAGAGATTTATGCCAGTTGGAAGAGTGGGCTGAAAGGTGGCAGATGGAGTTTAATGCTGATAAGTGTGAGGTGCTACATCTTGGCAGGACAAATCAAAATAGGACGTACATGGTAAATGGTAGGGAATTGAAGAATGTAGGTGAACAGAGGGATCTGGGAATAACTGTGCACAGTTCCCTGAAAGTGGAATCTCATGTAGATAGGGTGGTAAAAAAAGCTTTTGGTGTGCTGGCCTTTATAAATCAGAGCATTGAGTATAGAAGTTGGGATGTAATGTTAAAATTGTACAAGGCATTGGTGAGGCCAATTCTGGAGTATGGTGTACAATTTTGGTCGCCTAATTATAGGAAGGATGTCAACAAAATAGAGAGAGTACAGAGGAGATTTACTAGAATGTTGCCTGGGTTTCAGCAACTAAGTTACAGAGAAAGGTTGAACAAGTTAGGGCTTTATTCTTTGGAGCGCAGAAGGTTAAGGGGGGACTTGATAGAGGTTTTTAAAATGATGAGAGGGATAGACAGAGTTGACGTGGAAAAGCTTTTCCCACTGAGAGTAGGGAAGATTCAAACAAGGGGACATGACATGAGAATTAAGGGACTGAAGTTTAGGGGTAACATGAGGGGGAACTTCTTTACTCAGAGAGTGGTAGCTGTGTGGAATGAGCTTCCAGTGAAGGTGGTGGAGGCAGGTTCGTTTTTATCATTTAAAAATAAATTGGATAGTTATATGGATGGGAAGGGAATGGAGGGTTATGGTCTGAGCGCAGGTACATGGGACTAGGGGAGATTATGTGTTCAGCACGGACTAGAAGGGTCGAGATGGCCTGTTTCCGTGCTGTAATTGTTATATGGTTATATGGTTAAAGGAGTTATATTTGTTACTGATGTTGTCAATAGATGATTTTGGATGTTCAGTTGTTTCAAATCTGCTTGGGTGTCATAGATCACGGGAAAAGGCCCTTCGGCCCAACTTGCCCTTGTCAACCAAGGTGCCCCATCTAAACTAGTCCCACCTGCCCGATTGGCCCATATCCCCCTAAACCTATCCTAGCCATGTTCCTGCCCAAGTGTTTAATACTCTGACTTTGTAAGTGCCAATTTGATTTGACTAATGTCAGCTTTAATACTAAGATTAAACGAGCTTACCAGTTTGAAGTTTGATCTTGATTTTATGAGGAGTTACGATGAGCGATTACGTGAAGAAGGGCCGTCCGTCTGCGTGCGCGTCAATCTTCAAAGCAGCGGTGTTAAATCACAGATAAAAAGAAGACCTGAGAATAGTAAGATTGAAGAAACTAGAACTTCCATGTGACCTTGATAGTATGAGGGTGGGAGTGGTGGGCACGTAATCACTCATCGTAACTCCTCATAAAATCAAGATCAAACTTCAAACTGGTAAGTTCTCGTTTAATCTTACTATTTTACTTTGGAGTCACGTGAGTGACTACGTGAAGATTTCAAAGCTCTGTGATTTTACGCCGGTTACGAATCCAGGCGTCACACACTGAATGGATTGACCATGGATGCGTGTAAACAAGTCAAGTTTATTTGTCACATACACATACTAGATGTGCAGTGAAATGAAAGTGGCAATGCTCGCGGACTTTTGTGCAAAAGACAAACAACCAAACAAATTATAAACACAATCATAACACACATATTCTTTTACATAATAAATAATGGAAGGAAAAACGTTCAGTAGAGTTAGTCCCTGGTGAGATAGGCGTTTACAGTCCGAATGGCCTCTGGGAAGAAACTCCTTCTCAACCTCTCCGTTCTCACCGCATGGCAACGGAGGCGTTTGCCTGTCCGTAGCAGCTGGAACAGCCCGTTGCAGGGGTGGAAGGGGTCTCCCATGATTTTATTTGCTCTGGAGTTGCACCTCCTGTTGTATAGATCCTGCAGGGGGGCGAGTGAAGTTCCCATAGTGCGTTCGGCCGAACGCACTACTCTCTGCAGAGCCTTCTTGTCCTTGGCAGAGTAATTCCCAAACCAGTTGGTAATATTTCCGGACAAGATGCTTTCCACCGCCGCTGCGTAGAAGCACTGGAGGATCCTCGGAGACACTCTGAATTTCCTCAATTGCCTGAGGTGGTAAAGGCGCTGCCTTGCCTTACTCACGAGTGCTGATGCGTGTGATGCCCACGTCATATCCTCGGAGATGTGGACTCCCAGATCATTAAAGCATTCAGACATTACGTAGTTAAGTAAAGAAACTGATGCTTTAAATGAAAGAAAAGTTTTTTAAAAAGTTACCCCTTCCAACCTTGGGGGGGAAACTAAGGGACAGAACTTAAAATGGTACGTGCAAACACCCCCAGTCCGGTTATGGGTTTGTTATAAAACCGGTGGACCGTTATTTCATTCGTCCATCCTGCAGCCACTAGGATGTCGTCAAGGGGCACGTCCATAGATCTTGCTGCCGACGTAGATGCAGCCCTGGTGGAGTGAGATTTAACCATATAAATGTTTACTCCTGCTACCGCCATTACCTCTTTTGACCATCTGGAGATGGTTTGAGTTGACACCTTTTGGTGTGTTTTTTTTATGGCTGATGAGGACCGATTGTTCTGAGCCTCCGTAACTCTCAGATAGCGGTGTTAGTATGTTACCACCCACACAACCGTTGGTCCTCTGGATATGCCAAGAACTGGATCTCCATCCCTGGCATTCCTGGCCTGCTCTGTTTATCAGGTTCCTGATTAGGAATGTTATGTTGTTCATATTGGTGGTCATGTAGTCCAACCGTAGCTTTTGCAATGTCTGGACTCTGTCAGCATACCACCTTCAGGGTTAGTTATAGGCGCTCCCCACTGTCAAAGTAGGATTTGTACCATGCTCACATCCCATGTGTCAGTGTACCTTTGCCTTGGAGGTCTTAAATTGTAAATTCCCTTCATGAATTTTGTTGTAAAGGGGTGCGTTCCATATAACAATTACAGCACGGAAACAGGCCATCTCGACCCTTCTAGTCCGTGCCGAACACATAATCTCCCCTAGTCCCATATACCTGCGCTCAGACCATAACCCTCCATTCCCTTCCCATCCATATAACTATCCAATTTATTTTTAAATGATAAAAACGAACCTGCCTCCACCACCTTCACTGGAAGCTCATTCCACACAGCTACCACTCTGAGTGTAAAGAAGTTCCCCCTCATGTTACCCCTAAACTTCAGTCCCTTAATTCTCAAGTCATGTCCCCTTGTTTGAATCTTCCCTACTCTCAGTGGGAAAAGCTTTTCCACGTCAACTCTGTCTATCCCTCTCATCATTTTAAAAACCTCTATCAAGTCCCCCCTTAACCTTCTGCGCTCCAAAGAATAAAGCCCTAACTTGTTCAACCTTTCTCTGTAACTTAGTTGCTGAAACCCAGGCAACATTCTAGTAAATCTATCGAACTGTGCCCTGCTTCCGGCATCAGATAGGAGGAGAGTGCGCCTCTGGCACTATAGATGCACTATAACTTAGTTTATAGTTATAGTACAGTTAATAGGAACTCCAAGACATCCGTTATCCGAACTGTGTTGTATTTGTTCGGACAGTCCTATGCCTTGAAATGGCCTCCTCAGAATCTGCAGACTAACAAGTTATACGTTCATGTAGTGGATGATTGCTCCCTGTAACTGGGTTCACTAGGAGGTCCCTGCTCTTGGGTACAGCCATTACTGGCTGGACTATAATTCCCAACATTTTTGGGGACCAGGCTTGAGTAGGCCAATCTGGCACTACCAATATGCCTGTGGCTTAGTCTTGCTTGATTTTTGTCAAGCATCGGTTTGTGAGACAAATTGGCGGAAAGTATACATAAACATTCCTCCCCAATTGAGGGAGAAAGCATCCACTGCCTTGCTCCTGGATCCAGCTCGCAGGACACATATCTGGGTAACTAATGGGTAGTCTAGAAGCAAACGGATCAACATCTGGTATGCCAAATCGTGTATTTATTTTGTTAAATACTGCCTGATTCAACATCCATTCTGTGTTGTTATTAAACATTCGGGATCCAGCATCTGTCACCGTGTTATATCTACCTCGTAGATTTCCCAAATATTCCTCTCGATTCACCAGTGCCAAATGAGGTTCGACAATCTGTCATAAGATACAGATTTTACACCACCCTTGTTAATGGATATGTGACACCACAGTGGTGTTATCAATCTGAATTTGAACAAGCACCGGTTGTATATTGCTACAGAAACCCTTGAGTCCATATTGTGCCCCCAACAATTCTGGGTAATTGATTCCATATGTTGGGGAATTACAGACTCCTGCTCATTCCATCTGCCCCCACAGCTCTAGACTGTGTTGGTGGCTCCCCTTAGCCGCTGGCATAGGTCTGAAGAACCCTCAATGGCTTTCAAGCAAAATTTCCCTGAGCTGTCTCCCATTCGTTATCCACCATAGTTATTCAACAATGGCCTCTGCTGACAATCCAGTTTTGCCAATTCGGCCTGCATGTAATCTGAGTGTTCGTTCCTTTGCTTGCTGTAAGTTCTGGTAATGCAAAGGCCCGTACTGCTGGGAATGCAGCTACTATTTCCCAATTACACTCGCTGTTTGCCTGATAGATGGCTAGTATTTGACTATCAGGTCATAGCAGGCTTGATTTATATAGTCATTTGCCCCTAGGCAAAGTCACCAACATATTTACTGTTTTTGATAGTAAATTCTAGGTAATCAATTACCCTTGTAGGTGTCAATTTTGATTTAACTGGATGGATGAGGTAAACAATTCTATCAAACAGGGTTTTGGTTTGCTTGACTGATGCTTCTGCCAATTCTTGGTGAGTCCAAAAACAAAAATGTCCTCCAAATATGCCATTACCATGTGGTTTTGAGACCTTTGTAGTCCCAGAATTGGTTTCCGTAGTTTAGTCAATAGTCTAGGAGCTGATGAAAACCCATTTGGCAGAGCCATGCCATCCAGTTAAACTTCAAATATCTCCTGTTCTTAATGAATAGACACCGAATACTATGCATCTTTGAGGTCGATGCATGCCATGTGACCATTTTATAGGAAGCTCCTATAAAACAGTAGTTAGACCGTAACAAAAAATTGCTGTTTCTAAAAGTCTGTACTGCACAAATGAGTTAAACCTGGATGAAGTGACATCCTCCATCTGTCACCTGTCCTGGAAGGCAATCCTGCCCAAAATACTGGGCCTGCCTTGAAGACAATTCCGGTCCAAGTTCCAAGTCTGCTTGGAACCTATGTATGTTGTGCAGTAAAAAATAATCACATGTTGTTATCTGTTTTTTAAAACCAGATCTGAAATTCATGTTATTATCATTTTGAACAAAAACACAAGAGTAAATTACCAACATGTAACTGGTCCACAATCCCTTGTTTCAGTAAACCCAGACCCACCTACCTTCATGGCTACCGGTGGTCTTGTGGTAAGCCCAAAGGCCCCTGATGCGGGTTCCTTTTCGCTCCTTGATTGGGAGTAGGACTGGTAGGGAGTGTGGATTCCATGTTTCTCCTGACCTCTGCTTGGGTCTTGGTCTGAAAACCTCATCATACTGAGCCTGCCTTGTCGGACAATTCTGGCCATAATTCTGAGTCTGCCTTGAAAGACGACTGATCATATTTCCGTGCCCAGCTTTCAAGCTACCACCGGCTTCAGTGAACTGCTTACCCCCTATGGAGGTGTGGGGTGTGTTGTCGCCTACTGACGAAGTTTTGCTTGTCGTTGGTACCTTGATTGATCCGACAGCTTTTGCTTCCTTCTTCTGGTCTTACCTGAAGATAGGATTCGACGGCTGGTTTCTCCAAAGTCACCCTGATAGCGCTGTTCCCTTGCCGGCATTTGTGCGGATATTCTGCCAACTGCTGTCTCTTGAGGCCATATGCATGTGCTTCAGTATGTTCATACTTTAATTCGAGATCAGTTACCTACTGATCTCGAAGCCAAATTTCGTTTGAACGTTATGTGAGGTTCAAATGACAAATGAATGGTATTGTATAGTATTGTAATTCAAGATCAGTTACCTACTGATCACTCACACTCCTCTCCATTGAGAGTGAGATTTGTAGGTAGCCCTGAAAACAGGGGCTGCCGCAGGCCCCTGAGGATACCTGCGCTGACATGGCCCCTCCAGCGGGCCTAAATGAGATTCTTGCTTTGGGTCAGACTGAAACTGACAGTGAATGCTCCTCTCCTCAGAGCAGGAGACATTTTCTAGATCTCTATCCAGGGAAGCACCCAGTGGAACCTGGGTGATTGCAGAAGTATTTCTTTTCTTTTGTGCTTATTATTTATTTTATGTAAAGCTTTTTGGTGCAAGTTAACTTAAACAGTGCTATATAAGTAAAAGTTACTTACTTCCTTTCTTCTGCTTGTCCCTGGGAAGGTCCCCCCCCCCCCCCCCCCCCCTGCTTTTGTACTCTGATTCAGAGTGCTTTCTTCCATATGTACTTCCCCCTCCAATGGGGAAGACATTGGGTTGCCCCATTATGCGAGGCTCCCGGTACTGCCTGCTGCTGTAGGCCCCGGGCTGACACAGCTCTCTCCTTAGAGCAGGTCATTGTTGGAGCAACTTCTCCAAAAGTTGCTCCTATGTGGGAGAGTCGTCCTCAGACGCTCTCCGTTGAGGGAAGGTATCCCTTTCCCTCCCCGGACTCTTCTGAGTCAATGGGTTGTTTGACTTGCGGGTGGATTTTCCCGTACTGCAGGACCCCCAACGGAGCTCTCCTCCTGCAACAAGTCTCCTGCCGGCTCAGCTGCCGGCGCTGTGTCGGGAAACAGTTATGGTCTGAACGCAGGTGTATGGGACTAGGGGAGAATACGTGTTCGGCACGGACTGGAGGGGTCGAGATGGCCTGTTTCCATGCTGTAGTTGTTATATGGTTATATGGTTAAAAACCGTAGCCCGCTACTGGGAAATGCTGCGGTCTTCGGCAGCCGACTTCCCCGCGGACCGTATCCTCGACATCTGGGCCCCTACAAAAAGTTTCAAGCCCGAAAGAACGAGGTAAGTGATTCAACTTTCCTTACCTGCCCATCCTAACGGTCTGGAAGAACGCAGTGCCTCTCCAGTCCATCGCGCGTTGCGTTCAGACGTAATGACGCGCACGCAGACGGACGGCCCTTCTTCACGTAGTCGCTCACGTGACTCCGAAGTAAAATTAAAGGTAGACAAAAATGCTGCGGAAACTCAGTGGGTGAGGCAGCATCTATGGAGCAAAGGAATAGGCGACGTTTCGGGTCGAGACCCTTCTTTAGACTGATGTGGGTGGGGCGGTGTGGCGTGGAAAAAAAGGAAGATGTGGAGACAGTAGGCAGTGGAAGAGCTGGAAGGGGAGGGGAAGGAGGGTGAATTCAAGGACTACCTGAAATTGGAGAAGTCAATGTTCATACCGCTGGGGTGTAAACTACCCAAGTAAAATATGAGGTGCTATTCCTCCAATTCGCTCTGGACATGGAGGAGGCCCAGGACAGAAAAGTGTGATTTGGAATGGGAGGGGGAGTTGATGTGCTGAGCCACCGGGAGATCAGGTTGGTTAATGCGAACTGTGTGGAGGTGTTGGGCGAAGCGATCGACAAGCCTGCGCTTGGTCTCACCGATGTAGAGTAGTTGACACCTGGAACAGCGGATGCAATAGATGAGGTTGGTGGAGGTGCAGGTGAACCTCTGCCTCAGCTGGAAAGACTGCTTGAGTCCTTGGATGGAGTCGAGGGGGGAGGTAAAGCAACAAGGGAAAGCACCAGAGGAAGGGGGTGATTTGGGTAGGGAGGGACGAATTGACCAGGGAATTGGTTCAGACAGTCCTTGCTTTCGCCCTCCTTCCCCTCCCCTTCAAAGCTGTCCCACAGCCTACTCTCACTGCCTCTTCCTTTCTTTTTCCCGCCCCAGCCCCCCACATCAATGTGAAGAAGGGTCTCGACACAAAACGTTCCCTATTTCCTTCGCTCCATAGATGCTGCCTCACCCGCTGAGTTACTCCAGCATTTTTGTCTACCTTCGTTTTTTCCAGCATCTGCAGTTCCTTCTTAAACATCAGGTTTAATTAAGCTCTTTTTTTATTCTGCAGATTATGGCAAAAAAGAAAATGATGTCAATGAAAAAGTCGATGAAGGTAAAAGTCTTGATTTCCAATAGTTACTGTATTTTGAATGTTTGCTTCAAATAGAAATTTAGATCATTACACATGATCCAAATGTTTTCAAAACACAACGTGCTGGAGGAACTCGGTGGCTCAGGCAGAATCTGGAAGGAATGTTTAGTTTAGAGATAGAGCTCATAAACAGGCCCATCGGCCAACCGAGTCCGCACCGACCAACGATCACCACACACTAACAATATCCAATACTCGAGGGGCAATTTATAATTTTTACCGATGCCAGTTAACCTCCAAATCTGCACGTGTTTAGAGTGGGGGAGGTATCCGGAGAAACCCCACGTGGTCATGGGGAATGTCCAAACTCCACACAGACAGCACCTGTGGTCAGGATGGAGCCCGGGTCTCTGGTGCTGTGAGGCAGCAACTCTACCGCTGCGCCACTGTGCCGCCCGTAATCTCTTCAAACTTTACACTAGATTTATTGGATTATTTCTTTCACAACAAAGTTTCATGTTGAATAATGTAGTTATATTTGTTACTGATGTTGACAATAGATGAGTTTGGATGTTCAGTTGTTTCAAATCTGCTTGGGTGTCATAGATCACGGGAAAAGGCCCTTTGGCCCAACTTGCCCTTGTCAACCAAGGTGCCCCATCTAAACTAGTCCCACCTGCCCACGATTGGCCCATATCACTCTGAACCTATCCTATCCATGTTCCTGCCCAAGTGTTTAATACTCTGACTTTGTAAGTGGCAATTTGATTTGACTAATGTCAGGTATAATTAAAGGGAGACAAAAATGCTGGAGAAACTCAGTGGGTGAGGCAGGATCTATGGAGCAAAGGAATAGGCGACGTTTCGGGTTGAGACCCTTCTTTAGACTGATGTGGGCGGGGCAGTGTGGCGGGAAAAAAAGGAAGATGTGGAGACAGTAGGCAGTGGAAGAGCTGGAAGGGGAGGGGAAGGAGGGTGAAAGCAGGGACTGCCTGAAATTGGAGAAGTCAATGTTCATACCGCTGGGGTGTAAACTACCCAAGTAAAATATGAGGTGCTGTTCCTCCAATTCGCTCTGGACATGGAGGGGGCCCAGGACAGAAAAGTCGGATTCGGAATGGGAGGGGGAGTTGAAGTGCTGAGCCACCGGGAGATCAGGTTGGTTATTGCGAACTGTGTGGAGGTGTTGGGCGAAGCGATCGACAAGCCTGCGCTTGGTCTCACCGATATAGAGTAGTTGACACCTGGAACAGCGGATGCAATAGATGAGGTTGGAGGAGGTGCAGGTGACCCTCTGCCTCAGCTGGAAAGACTGCTTGAGTCCTTGGATGGAGTCGAGGGGGGAGGTAAAGCGACAAGGGAAAGTACCAGAGGAAGGGGGCGATTTGGGTAGGGAGGGACGAATTGACCAGGGAATTGGTTCAGACAGTCCTTGCTTTTGCCCTCCTTCCCCTCCCCTTCAAAGCTGTCCCACAGCCTACTCTCACTGCCTCTTCCTTTCTTTTTCCCGCCCCACATCAATGTGAAGAAGGGTCTCGACCCAAAACATTTCCTATTTCCTTCGCTCCATAAATGCTGCCTCACCCGCTGATGAGTTTCTCCAGTTTCTCCATCATTTTTATCTACCTTTGTTTATTCCAGCATCTGCAGTTCCTTCTTGAACATCAGGTTTAATTAAGCTCTTTTTTATTCTGCAGATTATGGCAAAAACGAAAATGATTTAAATGAAAAAGTCGATGAAGGTAAAAGTCTTGATTTCCAATAGTTACTATATTTTGAATGTTTGCTTCAAATAGAAATTTAGATCATTACACATGATCCAAATGTTTTCAAAACACAAAGTGCTGGAGGAACTCGGTGGCTCAGGCAGAATCTGGAAGGAATGTTTAGTTTAGAGATAGAGCTCATAAACAGGCCCGTCGGCCAACCGAGTCCGCACCGACCAACGATCACCACACACTAACAATATCCAATACTCGAGGGACAATTTATAATTTTTACCGATGTCAGTTAACCTCCAAATCTGCACGTGTTTAGAGTGGGGGAGGTATCCGGAGAAACCCCACGTGATCATGGGGAATGTCCAAACTCCACACAGACAGCACTAATTAAAGGGAGACAAAAATGCTGGAGAAACTCAGGGGGTGGGGCAGCATCTATGGAGCAAAGGAATAGGCGACGTTTCGGGTCGAGACCCTTCTTTAGACTGATGTGGGCGGGGCGGTGTGCCGGGGAAAAAAGGAAGATGTGGAGACAGTAGGCAGTGGAAGAGCAGGAAGGGGAGGGGAAGGAGGGTGAAAGCAAGGACTACCTGAAATTGGAGGTCAATGTTCATACCGCTGGGGTGTAAACTACCCAAGTAAAATATGAGGTGCTGTTCCTCCAATTTGCTCTGGACATGGAGGAGGCCCAGGACTGAAAAGTCGGATTCGGAATGGGAGGGGGAGTTGAAGTGCTGAGCCACCGGGAGATCAGGTTGGTTATTGCGAACTGTGTGGAGGTGTTGGGCGAAGCGATCGCCAAGCCTGCGCTTGGTCTCACCGATATAGAGTAGTTGACACCTGGAACAGCGGATGCAATAGATGAGGTTGGAGGAGGTGCAGGTGAACCTCTGCCTCAGCTGGAATGACTGCTTGGGTCCTTGGATGGAGTCGAGGGGGGAGGTAAAGCGACATGTGTAACGTTTCCTGCGGTTGCAAGGGAAAGTACCAGAGGAAGGGGGCGATTTGGGTAGGGAGGGACGAATTGACCAGGGAATTGGTTCAGACAGTCCTTGCTTTCGCCCTCCTTCCCCTCCCCTTCACAGCTGTCCAACAGCCTACTCTTTTCGCCTCTTCCTTCCTTTTTCCCGCCCCAACCCCCCACATCAATGTGAAGAAGGGTCTCGACCCAAAACGTTCCCTATTCCTTCGCTCCATAGATGCTGCCTCACCCGCTGAGTTTCGCCAGCATTTTTGTCTACCTTCAATTTTTCCAGCATCTGCAGTTCCTTCTTAAACATCAGGTTTAATTAAGCTCTTTTTTATTCTGCAGATTATGGCAAAAAAGAAAATGATGTCAATGAAAAAGTCGATGAAGGTAAAAGTCTTCATTTCCAATAGTTACTGTATTTTGAATGTTTGCTTCAAATAGAAATTTAGATCATTACACATGATCCAAATGTTTTCAAAACACAAAGTGCTGGAGGAACTCGGTGGCTCAGGCTGAATCTGGAAGGAATGTTTAGTTTAGAGATAGAGCTCATAAACAGGCCCATCGGCCAACCGAGTCCGCACCGACCAACGATCACCACACACTAACAATATCCAATACTCTAGGGACAATTTATAATTTTTACCGATGCCAGTTAACCTCCAAATCTGCACGTGTTTAGAGTGGGGGAGGTATCCGGAGAAACCCCACGTGGTCATGGGGAATGTCCAAACTCCACACAGACAGCACCTGTGGTCAGGATGGAGCCCGGGTCTCTGGTGCTGTGAGGCAGCAACTCTACCGCTGCGCCACTGTGCCGCCCGTTATCTCTTCAAACTTTACACTAGATTTATTGGATTATTTCTTTCACAACAAAGTTTCATGTTGAATAATGTAGTTATATTTGTTACTGATGTTGACAATAGATGAGTTTGGATGTTCAGTTGTTTCAAATCTGCTTGGGTGTCATAGATCACGGGAAAAGGCCCTTTGGCCCAACTTGCCCTTGTCAACCAAGGTGCCCCATCTAAACTAGTCCCACCTGCCCACGATTGGCCCATATCACTCTGAACCTATCCTATCCATGTTCCTGCCCAAGTGTTTAATACTCTGACTTTGTAAGTGGCAATTTGATTTGACTAATGTCAGGTATAATTAAAGGGAGACAAAAATGCTGGAGAAACTCAGTGGGTGAGGCAGGATCTATGGAGCAAAGGAATAGGCGACGTTTCGGGTTGAGACCCTTCTTTAGACTGATGTGGGCGGGGCAGTGTGGCGGGAAAAAAAGGAAGATGTGGAGACAGTAGGCAGTGGAAGAGCTGGAAGGGGAGGGGAAGGAGGGTGAAAGCAGGGACTGCCTGAAATTGGAGAAGTCAATGTTCATACCGCTGGGGTGTAAACTACCCAAGTAAAATATGAGGTGCTGTTCCTCCAATTCGCTCTGGACATGGAGGGGGCCCAGGACAGAAAAGTCGGATTCGGAATGGAAGGGGGAGTTGAAGTGCTGAGCCACCGGGAGATCAGGTTGGTTATTGCGAACTGTGTGGAGGTGTTGGGCGAAGCGATCGACAAGCCTGCGCTTGGTCTCACCGATATAGAGTAGTTGACACCTGGAACAGCGGATGCAATAGAATAGGGTGGAGAAAGTGCAGGTGAACCTCTGCCTCACGTGGGAAAGACTGCTTGGGTCCTTGGATGGAGTCGAGGGGGGGGGGAGGTTAAAGCGACAAGGGAAAGTACCAGAGGAAGGGGGCGATTTGGGTAGGGAGGGACGAATTGACCAGGGAATTGGTTCAGACAGTCCTTGCTTTTGCCCTCCTTCCCCTCCCCTTCAAAGCTGTCCCACAGCCTACTCTCACTGCCTCTTCCTTTCTTTTTCCCGCCCCACATCAATGTGAAGAAGGGTCTCGACCCAAAACATTTCCTATTTCCTTCGCTCCATAAATGCTGCCTCACCCGCTGAGTTTCTCCATCATTTTTATCTACCTTTGTTTATTCCAGCATCTGCAGTTCCTTCTTGAACATCAGGTTTAATTAAGCTCTTTTTTATTCTGCAGATTATGGCAAAAACGAAAATGATTTAAATGAAAAAGTCGATGAAGGTAAAAGTCTTGATTTCCAATAGTTACTATATTTTGAATGTTTGCTTCAAATAGAAATTTAGATCATTACACATGATCCAAATGTTTTCAAAACACAAAGTGCTGGAGGAACTCGGTGGCTCAGGCAGAATCTGGAAGGAATGTTTAGTTTAGAGATAGAGCTCATAAACAGGCCCGTCGGCCAACCGAGTCCGCACCGACCAACGATCACCACACACTAACAATATCCAATACTGTAGGGACAATTTATAATTTTTACCGATGCCAATTAACCTCCAAATCTGCACATGTTTAGAGTGGGGGAGGTATCCGGAGAAACCCCACGTGCTCATGGGGAATGTCCAAACTCCACACAGACAGCACCTGTGGTCAGGATGGAACCCGGGTCTCTGGTGCTGTGAGGCAGCAACTCTACCGCTGCGCCACTGTGCCGCCCGTGATCTCTTCAAACATTACACTAGATTTATTTGATTATTTCTTTCACAACAAAGTTTCATGTTGAATAATGTAGTTATATTTGTTACTGATGTTGTCAATAGATGAGTTTGGATGTTCAGTTGTTTCAAATTTGCTTGGGTGTCATAGATCACGGGAAAAGGCCCTTTGGCCCAACTTGCCCTTGTCAACCAAGGCGCCCCATCTAAACTAGTCCCACCTGCCCGATTGGCCCATATCCCCCTAAACCTATCCTATCCATGTTCCTGCCCAAGTGTTTAATACTCTGACTTTGTAAGTGCCAATTTGATTTGACTAATGTCAGGTTTAATTAAACTCTTTTATTCTTCAGATAATGGTAAAGTAGAAAATGATGTCAGTGAAGAAGTCAATAAAGGTAAAAGTCTACATTTCCAATAGTTACTGTATTTTGAATGTTTGCTTCAAATAGAAATTTAGATCATTACACATGACCCACATGTTTCCAAAACACAAAGTGCTGGAGGAACTCGGTGGGTCAGGCTGCATCTGCAGGGAATGTTTAGTTTAAAGATAGAGCTCAGAAACAGGCACTTTAGCCCACTGAGTCCGCACCGACAAACAATCACACATACTAACACTATCCAATACTCCAGGGACAAATTATAATTTTTACCAATGCCAATTAACCTCCAAACCTGCACGTCTTTGGAGTGTCGGAGGAAACTGGAGAAACCCCACGCAGTCACAGGGAGAACGTACAAACTCCGTACAGACAACACTCATAGTTAGGATCCAACTAGGATCTCTGGCACTGTACAGCAGCACCTCTACCGCTGCGTCACTGTGCCGCCCGAATAGATAGACGCGCTTTGGGTTGGGAACCTTCTTCAACCTCAGAGTCTAACGAAGGTCAGACGGATTGTAGGGAGGAGGAAAATGCTGTAAAAGAGGAGTGGCAGGAGAAAGCCTGGCAGGTAGTAGGCTGTCACAGGTGAGGGTGCTTTTTGATAAGCAGAAGGTGGAGATAAAAACAATCCTTTTGTGTTACACCTTCTGTATCAGCCCATTACCTGCCAGGCTTTGAACTGCCCCTCCTCTCATCCAGCATTCCTCTCCCCCTACAATCAGTGAAGAAGGGTCCCGTACCAAAACATCACCTATCCATAATCCCCTCGATGCTATCAGACCCGCTGACATACTCCTGCACTCTGTCTTTTTTTTGGTACGCGAGTGTCTGATTCACCATGTTCATAAGTATCTAGAAAGGGGAAAGTTAGTCCAGGGGAGTCTCTTTGTAGTGGATATAATATTTTTATGCATTTTCATTAGTGAAGCTTGAAGGTTTGAAGCTAACGTAGTTATTTTAGAAATACAGTGTGGAAACAGACCTTTCAGCACATTAAGTCTACGCTGACCAGTAATCACCCGTACACTAGTTCTATACGTTACTCGAGGGACAATTTACATGAAAGCAATTAACCTACAAACGTGCACATATTTGGAGTGCAGGACAAGCTGCACGTGGACAAGCTGACAAGTGGACAAGCTTTGCCCTTTGAGAATAGGGAAGATTCAAACAAGAGGACATGACTTCAGAATTAAGGGACAGAAGTTTAGGGGTAATATGAGGGGGAACTTCTTTACGCAGAGAGTGGTGGCGGTGTGGAATGAGCTCCCAGGTTCATTGGTATCATTTAAAAATAGTCATATGGATCGAAGGGAATGGAGGGTTATGGTCTCAGGGCGCATGGACTTGTAGGGCAGAGATGGCCTTTTCGTGCTGTAATTGTTATATGGTTATATTTTTTCCCTGTTGCCACGTGGTCACAGGGAGGAACTCCATCCAGACAGCACCCAACCTTGAACCCAGTCTTTTTAGGGCTTGCTTAAATTCCCTGTTTGCCAGGTGGTCATTTAAGAGCGTTTGGTTGCCAATGCGTGCGATAATGTGCTCGGACGAAGTGCGTAGTTAACAGTCAGAATTATGCTCAATGAAGCATTCACATATTATGTTCAAGAAGGAACTGCAGATGCTGGAAAATGGAAGGTAGACAAAAGTGCTGGAGAAACTCAGCATCTATGGAGCGAAGGAAATAGGCAACGTTTCAGGGTTTCAACGTTGCCCATTTCCTTCGCTCCATAGATGCTGCTGCATCCGCTGAGTTTCTCCAGCACTTTTGTCTACATTCACATATTATTTCTGCTTTAAATAACTCACAAACTAAACATATTCACCAATCAAGACATGATAATCCCACAATGACATGCAGCAAAATTATAATACAATACCTCAACTCTTTTTACACATTGCAATTAATACAATTTCTATTAGTTCTTTCCACTTCCAAACAAAAATGTGGTCGGATTATTCAGCATATGATCAACCTATGTCAATAAATCCTGGACCATGGTAACATATATGCTTAACCATGTACACTACAGGTTGATGCAAGCATGTTTTCTGTGAAGGACTGAAAATGACCATAACATGGCCATAGCATGGGTCGTTATTGCTATTGGTACAGAAACACTCTCGCTTCCCACATAATTTATCCACAACAAAATATACAGGTTGCAAGGAAATTTATAAAGGCATTTTATGATAATAGCTGTTAAAACCGACTATACCCATCTGACAGGTTAAACATTACACTAACTTACAAGAGATGGCCAAAGGACATAACTGCAGCAAATGGCGGGCGGGGGGGGGGGGGTGGTTGAGAAGGCAATCGATGCGGAATGGATGGATTGAGGCAGGTAAATTAGTATGTGTTGGTTGGAGTAGGGAAAATTGTGGGGGAGAGATGTCAGTGGTGTTGAATGGGGGGTTCAGTACAGGATGAATGGGGGGGTTCAGTACAGGATGAATGGGAGGATCAGTACAGGATGAATGGGGAGTCAGTCAGTGACAGGATGAATGGGTGATCAGTACAGGATGAATGGTGGATCAGTACAGGATGAATGGGGGGCTCAGTACAGGATGAATGGGTGATCAATTAAAGATGGATGGGGAGATCACTACAGGATGGATGGGGAGGGATTGGTGCAGGGTAAATGGGTGAGTCAGTACGGGATGAATGGGCGGATCAGTGCAGTATGAATGGGGGGAGAAGTGCAGGTTGGATGGGAAGGGGGGGTCAGTACAGGATGAATTGGGGGACCAGTGTAGGATGGATGGGGGGGGTGCCAGGAGAATCAATGTGAGGTGGGTAGGGTGATGAATAGTTTGGGGGGGTGGGGTAGATGGGGAGGGGAGGACATGGGATGTCAGTGAGGACTGAATAGAGGAGGAGGGAATGGGGATCAGTGCGGGATGGAGAGGAGGGGTCCCAGGATAAGAGGGTGGAGGGGGTCGTACAAGAGAGAGAGGGGGGAGGGGGCAGAGGAGGTGGGGAGGAAGGAAGATCAGCGCTCCTCGGACAACATCGCCCCGCTGCCTTGGCCGTCCCTGTCCATCGCCAAAGTGCCGCTGATCCCCTCCTCCACCAGCGGACTGGAAGGTGCGGGGCTGAGCGGTGCAGCTCAAAGATCCTATAGCTATAGGATCTTTGGTGCAGTTGCTTCAGACGGCGGATGGAGGCCTCCGCCTCCGCCTCCCCCTCCCGGCCTTGGCGTGAGAGAGGGGTTGTTTTGAAAAGGGCCGTTGGCGGATTTGCAGGCAGCCGTCGTTATCAGGACGATAGCGGCTGGCTGCTTACAAATCCACCAAAGGCCCTTTACAAAACAACCCCTCTCTCACGCTGAGGCCGGGAGGAGGGAGGGAGGAGGGAGGTTCCTTCCACTGGGTGGGGTGCGGGAGGATGAGGCGATGGAGCCGCTATCGCCGCTGTTCGGGGCCCGTCATTCGCTTCGACTCTTCGCCACCACGCACCCAGTATCTTTGCCCCACAATCAAAGATACTAGAGGAATACAGCCGCCGCCGCCGACACAAAACGTCACGTTTCTATTCTCCAGAGATGCTGCCTGACCCGCGGAGTTACTCCAGTTTTTGCGTCTATCGGTATAAACCAGTATTTGGGGGCCAAGCCGGGCAAAATGAGTCGGCATTTAGGTTGCCCGGCGGCACTTGGAGTGGTCAATGGCACCCGGGCAACCGTTAATTTCGAGCCCTGTGTAAGGTAGCAACTCTACCGCTGTGCCAGTGTTGTCCTGAAACTGCTATTTGAAGGATTTTGATGAATCTTTTGAAGATTATATGTTATTCTATGTGCATGATTTTCCATATCCACCCAAATGCAACTATTTAGATGGAAAAAAATCGGTTTAGGTTTATTGTTGTCATATGTACCAAGGTATAGTATTAAGCTTTATTTTGCCTGCTATCCAAACAGATAAAAAAAAAACATACATATATACAATCAGTTGAAACAGAAATAAAACAGATAGAGTAAAGGGGAAGATACAGAGTGCAGGATATAGTTCTCAGCATTGTGGCGCATCAGTTACAGAGACAAAGTCCAATGTCCATGATAGGGTAGAGGTGAATCCTAGCTTATGGAAGGACTGTTCGGAAACCTGATAACAGAGGGGAAGAAGCTGCTCCCGAGTCTGGTGGTGTGTCCTTTCAAGCTTCTGTACCTTCTCCATGACAGAAGCAGGGAGAGAAAGGAATTACCGGGGCGGGACATGTCTTTGCTTATGTTGGCTTCTTTCCCGAGACAGTGTGAAGTGTGGATGGAGTTGATAGTCTGTGTGATGGACTGGACCACATTTCCATCTCTCTGCAATATTGTGTGGTCTTGAGCAGAGCAGTTCCCAAAACAAGCTGTGATGTAAACGATGAGTATGTTTTCTACAGTGCATCTGCAGAAGTCTGCAAGGTGACATACCGAATTTCCTCAGTCTCCTCAGGAAGTCGAGGTGTTGCTGCTGTGCCTTCTAGACTGTAACATCAATGTGGTTGGTCCACGACAGGTCATTGGGTATATTAGCGACAATAGTCATTTACTTTAAACATTGGAATTGGTGAATCTTTGGAATTTATTGCCACAGACGGCTGTGGAGGCTAAGTCATTGGGTATTTTTAAAGCTTTGTAAGGGTATCAAAAGGTTACGGGGAGAAGGCAGGAGAATGGGATTGAGAGAGAAAAATAGATCAGCCATGATTGGATCTTGGAGTAGACTCAATGGGCTGAATGGCCTAATTCTGCTCCTGTGTGTTATGGTCTTATGTTTGGATTAAAATAAGTTGATTATGTCTCAATAACCAGTGACTGTCATTATGGGTTTCACATTATTTATTATAAATGATATTCCAACAGAAAAGTTGAAGGTGGTCTCAAAGATAACATGCCGTCCAGAGAAACCTAAGGCTGGGCACCCGGTAATGCTGTCCAGTGAAGTTCGAGACGCAAGTGCAGATCAAGCCCATATCATCTGGTACAAAGATACTTACCCTTTTGATGAACATCGGTATGTTACAAACACGCCATTTGAAAATGAATATGGTTTCACTACGACTTTAACTTACACACCAAAGGAAGCAGATGGCAATCATATCCAAGTTTTCATTGATGTTAACATGGAAGAACATGTGAGAGATTTCGCCTTGATATTAAGTTGAATAAGCGAGTTCGGTATTCCAAAAAAACGCAAGGAATCATGGGATTTGTCATTTGCCATAAAGAAAAAGCGAACAAAGCACCAGCTGAATAAACAGTATAAATTCTTATATTTATTCATGATTTATGTGTAAAAATAAATTGAATCTGAGGAACGGGGGTGCCGTGTGGTCACCTTATAGGAACGCAATGATGATAGTTTCTGAGTCGAATATCACTATCCTGCTAATTTCAAAGCAGTGAAATTCTTCAGCCTCATCTATGAGAGACTCCCATAAATGGTCAATTCCTCATCCCCTCCAAAGGAACAGGTAGCGTGAGAGCGGGATGTAACAGCGAGAGAGAGGGGGCAGATGCGAGTGAGAGACAGGGGAGAGCGCAGACACAGACCCGCCTCATCCGCAACCAGGATTGAACCCGAATCCCCAGCGCCGCAAGCGCTGCCTAACCGCCACAGGACCCTGTCCTGTCCCCGTTCCGTTCCCCCCCCCCCCCCCCCCCCTCCACCGAGTGTCCCATCCCCGCCCAGCGACCCCGGACCGACGACACCAGTGGCCCCACGCCCATAGCCAGCGCGGAGAAGAAGCGGCAACCCCAGCTCAACTCTGCCTGTCTCGTCAGGCCAACCAACAGCCTCCGACCGACGGGACACCAGGCCCACAGCCAGCGCGGAGAAGAAGTGCCAACTCCAGCCCAACCACGCTCCAACTCCCGAGGAACCCACTCCCCGATGGGCCGGGGAGCCGCCATCCCCAGCCGCCGGCCAAGCCCCCTGGTGCCGGCGAAAGCCGAGCACCAGCCATCAATGGGGACACACATAAAGTGCAGCAGCAACTTAGCTGGGACAGGCAGCATCCCCAGAGAAAAGGAATGGGTGACGTTTCAGGTCGAGACATCTCCAAAGATGTTGCCTGAGCCGCCGAGCCACCGCAGCACCCAGTGTGCATCTCCGCCGATGACCGGCACTCGGCCCCTGCCAACCGACAGCCACTGGACAAGGAGAGAGGCGCAGCCGACAGTCCCCGGCCCCCCAAGGGAGCCGGAGCAGAACCGAAGCTAGCGCCTTTTCCCCGTGCAGTCTGCAAGCCCGGCCCGACACCTCCGGCTGCCCCCGGACATGGACGGGACACCCGGGAGGGGACGGGGACGGGGACGGCTCAGCAACAACTCAACAGTGCCCGCAGCGCCGGAGACACGGGTCCACGAAGCAGCACGAACTCGCTCACTCACCAAAGCATAAAGCAATAAAAACAACAAAATAGTCTTGGCTTTTAACAAAGAAGAATCAAAGCTGGAAAAAACGGATGAAATGAAGATCTGTTTGTACACAGCTC
The DNA here is from genome assembly GCF_028641065.1 of Leucoraja erinaceus. NCBI lineage: Eukaryota > Metazoa > Chordata > Chondrichthyes > Rajiformes > Rajidae > Leucoraja > Leucoraja erinaceus. The sequence continues at coordinate 41,472,919 of NC_073394.1, forward strand.
CACTGCTTCCAGCAATGTTTATGCAGTGACCTTTGACCTGGGCATGCGCAGTTGGAATACTGAACTCGCTTATTGATACAGCATTTTTTGGAAGAATTTCAAACTGCAAGAATTTTGTTGTTCTTTTCTGATGCTTTTGAAAATTAACACGCCTGACTCATAATGTATAATTGAAAGCATTTCTTCAGTTTAGTTTATTGTCACATGTACCGAGGCACCGTGAAAAGCTTCGGTACATGCAACTGTTTGCATGCTGACCGGTCATTGGAAACACCATACATGATTACAATTGAGCCATCCACAAGATAAGATAAGGGAATAACGTGAATGATCAGTAAGGGTGTCAAGAGTTACAGGGAGAATGGGGTTGAGGGAATATTAGGCCTATCCCAGTGGCCTAATTCTGCATTGTCAACTTCATGTTTACTATTGTATTTATATCTTTTTTTAACCTTCTGATTGATAAATTAATCCAATTTATATATTTTTTATCTAAGTCATATAAAATTGATCTAAAGAGTTAAGCGAGATTGTGAAGGGAAGTGGGGGCAAAGTGCGATTTGTTTTTAGAGTTACAGTGTGGGAACAGACCTTCAGTATCTGTCCACATTAGTTTAGTTTAGTGATACATCATGAAAAAGGCCCTTCAGCCAACTGAGTCCACGCCGACCATCAATCACACTCGTTCCATCTTGTCCCAATTTCACACCCACTCCCTACTCACTAGGACCAATGTACAGAGGTTAATTAACCTACAAATCCACAAGTCTTTGAGATGTGAGAGGAAACCAGGCCACCCAGAAGAAACCCACACAGTCATAGGGAGAACATGCAAACTCCACACAGACAGCACCTTAGGTCAGGATCGAACCTGGGTCTTTGGCGTTGAGAGGCAGCAGCTCTACCAGCTGCGCCTCTGTGTTGCCCTCAGTTATGTTAACACTAGGTGATTAATTAAACACCAGTGGCTGCTTAGACAAGGCACTTTGTACCATGACCGTGGTACAAAGTGAGTTATCTGAACAGACACTGGGATTTAGTTAATAATTTCCCTGAATTACCCAACCCAGTATTTTTCCACGTTTGGAATATTTTAGGAATAGCATCGGGGCTGATGGAATTAAATGTTAATGCTGCAGAGTTTGCAGTTACAGCCAGTTAGTAACAGAAGTTTAGAGTTTAGAAGGGGGACCTCATTGAAACTTACAGAATAGTGAAAGATATAGACAGTGGATGTGGAGAGGATGTTTCCACTGGTGGGAGTTTTTAGGACCAGAGGTTAGTGCCCTCAGAATTAAAGGGCACTCTTTTAGAAACGAGGTGAGGAGAAACTTCGTTAGTCATTGTCACAGAGGGCTGTGGAGGCCAAATCAGTGGATATTTTTAAGGCATAGATAGACACATTCTTGATTAGAACAGGTGTCAAGGGTTATGGGGAGAAGGCAGGAAAATGGGAGAAGGCAGGAAAATGGGATTAGGAGGCAGAGATCGGCCATGATTGAATGGCAGAGTAGTCTCAATGGGCCGAATGGCCTAATTTTGCTCCTATATCTTGTGAACTTGTAACAGGCACCAAGGATATAGCAGTCCATTTGGTAATCATTACATTTGTGGGAAAGAACTGCAGATGCTAGTTTAAATCGAAACTTGAATTTCGATTCTAAAGAAGAGTATCGACCCGAAACGTCACCCATTCCTTCTCACCAGAGTTACTCCAACATTTTGTGTCTACCCTGTGAATCATTACTTTAGTGACTTGGATCACCAGCTACCACTGCCTCAGGAGATCTTTGTAATCAGTGTGGCTTCTGAAATCTCAATCACATCAGAGTTTTTTAATAGGTGGCCATACAGATTTTTATTCATTTCACACAGTAATTAAATATTGTATCATTTGCATTTGCATAAGATGGTATTTTGAAATAATTTGTAATACTGTATGCATGTTCTATTTTGTAAATTTCTTTAACTTTTGATGCATGTAAATAAATATTTTCTATCATAGAATGTGTGTGGATGTTTCATAAACCCCCAGAGATCTGAGTTGCTGTCATTGGTGGAGTCTGATATTGGCCCAGCTCTAAGCTGGCCACAGGTTTTGATTACCTGGTTTAATTTAGTTTAGAAATACAGTGTGGTAACAGGCCCTCCAGCCCACCGAGTCCGCACTAACCAGCGAACCCTGCACATTAACACGACCCTAAACACACTAGGGACAATATGTACATTTATTACGGCAATCAACCTACAAACCTGTATGTCTTTGAAAACCGGAGCACCAGGAGGAAACCCACATGGTTACGGGGAAAACATACAAATTCCCTACAGGCAGCACCCGTCGTCAGGATCGAATCCGGGTTTCTGGCGCTGTAAGGCAGCAACTCTAGCGCTACTGTGCTTAAAACATTGTGTTTTAAGACTAGCTGTATTTTAATAAAGTCATAAAATGGAAAAAAAAAAATCAGTAATTGCAGCCAGGGCTAGATTAACACAGAAAATAGGTGCAGAGGAGGCCATTCGGCCCTTCGAGTCAGCACCGTCATTCATTGTGATCATGGCTGATCATCCACAATCAGTAACCCGTGCCTGCCTTCTCCCCATAACTTCGGTGTCTATTAAGTAATTTACATCTGCTAAATGGCATAAGGGATGCAAGGAAAAAAGATGAGACTATGCAGAGAGTACAAGAGGTGATCAAACGAGGCTGGCCAGAGAACAAGGAGGATGTTGAAACATAGAAACACAGAAAATAGGTGCAGAGGAGGCCATTCGACCCTTCGAGCCAGCACCGCCATTCATTGTGATCATGGCTGATCGTCCCCTATCAATATCCCGTGCCTGCCTTCTCCCCATATCCCTTGACTCCACTAGCCCCTAGAGCTCTAACTAATGCCCCTGTCCCACTTAGGAAACCTCTAGAGACTTTGCGCCCCACCCAAGGTTTCCGTGCGGTTCCCGGAGGTTGCAAGTAGTGGAAGCAGGTACCGCAGTTTTAAATGACCCCTTTATTCTAAGACTCTGGACCCGCCCAACATTGGGAACATTTTTCCTGCATCTAGCTTGTCCAGTCTTTTTATAATTTTATATGTTTCTATAAGAACCCTCCTCATCCTTCTAAACTCCAGTGAATACAAGCCTAGTCTTTTCAATCTTTTCCTCATATGACAGTCCCGCCATCTCAGGGATCAATCTCGTGAACCTACACTGCACTGCCTCAATCACAAGGATGTCCTTCCTCAAATTAGGAGACCAAAACTGTACACAATACTCCAGATGTTTTCTCACCAGAGCCCTATACAACTGCAGAAGAACCTCTTTACTCCTGTGCTGAAATCCTCTTGTTAGGAAGGCCAACATTCCATTAGCTTTCTTCACTGCCGTGGTGAGTGGAGTGCTGCAAGGCTCGGTGTTGGGGCCGCAACTGTTTACCATATATATTAATGATTTGGCTGGGGTAGGGAGGGGGGTAGAGAGGGAGGTGGGGCAGAGAGGGAGGGAGGGGGTAGAGATGGAGGGGGTAGAAAGGGTGGAGGGGAAGGGGGTTAGAGTGGGAGGGGGTACAGGGTAGAGAGGGAGAGGAGTAGAGAGGGAGAGGGGCAGAGAAGGAGCGGGGTAGAGACCCCACCCCCCTCCCCATTTCCCTCATTCCCTGTCCCAGCACCTACCCAGGTCGTAGAGCAGGGCCAGGGCATGGATCTTGTACTCAGCACAGCCCTGGCTGTAGACTGCAGCCGTCAGCTCAGCCACGCATGGTCTCCAGTCCAGGCCATGACTTCACCTCCAGGCTCGTCCCTGACCTCGGCTCGTCCTCGGTTCCACCGGCGGCATCTTTTTCGACGCCGGTCATTGCCCCGTCTCAAGCCCTGGCTCGGCTCGGCCCTCACTCCAGCTCCAGGCCCAGTTGCCGGGCTAAGCCTCCCCACCGGGCCGCGTGCGGGCGAGGACCCGAGGACCAGACTTGTCAGTTGATTGTGACGTCAGTCGGAATTTTCTTCTACAAAATGAGAGCTTGGAAAACTTTAATATTTTGAAGCGTGAGGGGGAGTGTAGACGTTTAAACAACTCTCCCAACCCCCTCCTCTCCTTCAATCCCCCCACTTTCCCTGATCAACTTCCCAGGATTTTTTTCCCTCCAATCCCCCAATCCCTCCCTCACCTCTTATAACCATATAACAATTACAGCACGGAAACAGGCAATCTCGGCCCAACAAGTCTGTGCCCAACAACTTTTTTTCCCTTAGTCCCACCTGCCTGCACTCATACCATAACCCTCCATTCCCTTCTCATCCATATGCCTATCCAATTTATTTTTAAATGATACCAATGAACCTGCCTCCACCACTTCCACTGGAAGCTCATTCCACACCGCTACCACTCTCTGAGTAAAGAAGTTCCCCCTCATATTACCCCTAAACTTCTGTCCCTTAATTCTGAAGTCATGTCCTCTTGTTTGAATCTTCCCTATTCTTTTTAATTTTTTAATTTATTTTTTAATTCAATTTAATTGTCATTTGGACCCCTTGAGGTCCAAACGAAATGCCGTTTCTACAGCCCCCCCCCCCATGTCAGAGTCAAAGTCAAAGCCCCCGGCTGGCGATGGCGATTGTCCCGCGGCCATTAAAGCCACGCCGGGTGGTGCAAGGTCGCACACCGGGTCTTGGTGTTAGAGCCCCCGGCGTGCGCTCGCAGAGTCCCGCGGCCATTCCAAGCCGCGCGGGGCGGTGATGTCAGGCCCCGCTCCAGGAGCTCTTCAACCCCGCAACTCGGGTGGGAGAAGTCGCTGTTGAAGGAGCCCTGAAAAGCGGTCTCCCTCCAGGGACCCGCGGGCTCCCGGTGCCGCCGTCCGCCAGACCCGCAGTTGCAGCCTCCGAATCTCCGAAGGTCGGGCCGCAGCAGCAGCAGCGCTCCACCACCGCTCCACCCGCTCCGGACTCGGCCAGCTCCGCGACGAGGTGAGTCGTCGGCACCAGAGTCCCCGGTCTTCTCCTGTTGGAGGCCGCTCCATATTGCAGCCCCAACCGTGCAGGGAGAGATTTAAAAGTTACCCCCTCCCTCCCACCCCCCACACACACACACACACCCCAACAAAAAATAACAAAAACTACATAAAAACATAGACAAAAATAATAAAAACGCGGACGGGCTGCAGAGGCCGCTGCTGACGTGAGTCGCGCCGCCTACCGGATCTCAAAGGGAAAAGCTCACCGCTCTCAAAGGGAAAAGCTTGTCCACATCAACTCTGTCTATCCCTCTCATCATTTTAAAGACCTCTATCAAGTCCCCCCTTAACCTTCTGCGCTCCAGAGAATAAAGACCCAACTTACTCAACCTATCTCTGTAACTTAGTTGTTGACTTAGTAACTTAGCTCTTCATGCGGAGTCGATGGAGCTGGGTTTAACGGGTCCGAGCCGTGCGGGGCAGAACGGGTCCCAGTGGGGCTGAGCGGGGCCCAGTGGGGCTGAGCGGGGCCCAACGCAGCCGAGCTGGGCCGAGCGGGATGGGGAAGGGGGTAGAGAGGGAGAGGTGGGTAGAGAGGGAGAGGGGCAGAGATGGAGGGGGTTAGAGAGAGGAGACCGGCCTAGAATGCTTAAGTCCCCCTCGGAGTGACCCATCCTGCCTTGCGAGTTGATTGTGGCGTCAGTCAGATTTTTTTCTTCAAAATGAGAGCTTAGAAAACTTTAATATTTTGAAGCTGTTTTTAAAAGGTTAGAAACGTGTGAAATATAGGTTAAAATGCGGCAGGATGATATCCGATCCACGGAAAAATGTGAGTAGCATGTGTGAAAATGGGGAGGCTGTGGCCTAGCGTTTGGAAGAAAGCTGACACGACCCTGTCCTACACTGGCACGAGAACAAAAGGAAGAGTTTTAGTTAAATACTAGACTAAGTGGGACGCGTTAGTCCCATTTTCATATGGGAGGCCTGGTCCCCCAATGTTCCACCACTCACGCATAGCCCCCAACTGCGCAGGTGCGGCTGACGGGTTCCCGTTGTGATGCCCCTGATCCCCCCCCCTCACCCCCCTCCCCCCATTCCGCCCCTTGCCCCCCCCCCCCCCCCCCCCCCCCCCCCCCCCCCCCCCCGCATTCACTCCCATCCATCCCCCCTCAACCACCCCCCCCCCCCCACCTCAGCACCGGGCTTGATGTTTCTACACTGCAGATTCCCACTCCCCCGGGTTTGACTGCGCTGGGTCCTAGTGCCAGTCCCCCCCAACCCTGGTAACCTCAGTGGCTGTTCCACTGGGTCTTCCCCATTCCCCTCAAACCATGTGACCCCAGCTCTTCCCCACCCATACTACAGTCTTCATACCCCCCTCCTCCCTGACCAACCACCACCCCCCCTACCAGACAACGCCTCGGCCTCAGTCCACACACCTGCCTTCGTCCGGCCCCAACCCCCATCCCTGCCGTGTGTTCACCATCCCCCCTGACCTCCCCCTCTCAGATACCGAAAGGTCAGTCCTCAGCGGAGGCCTCACCTTTGTCCCCCTCCATCCCAACCCCAATGAGTTCCGCGCCCGCCACAATTTGGAGCTCTTCTTCCATCGCCTCCGCCTCACACCATTCTTCCATGGGAAGGAGTCCTCGCCCCCATTGATGATCCCTTTGCCCATCTCCAATGGACCCTCTCCTCTTGGACCCCCCCATGGCCATTGGTACAGTGAAATCTGGGGGTCATCATCCGACGTCAGAACGGGAGAACAGTCTCAGCGGCTTGGACTTCCGAATCGGCCACTTCCTACCGGAGACCCACAGGCTGAGCTGGGTGGAGATTCACGCTGGCGGCCCTCGGCAAAGGGATCCCAGGACTACGCAATGTTGAAATCAGCGCGGCCTGAGGCTGGGAGCTCCGCAAACCACAGTTCCATGATGTTGAAGCAGCAGGCCCAACACTCCAAACGGCAATCCACGTAAGGCATCGCCCGCTCCGCAGTGAATCCAATAACCATTAAAACCAACTGTTTAATGACAACATACAGTAGGATCTAAAAGTGTCACACTGTCACTGTCGGGTAGTCATGGTCCTCTAGTCGTGGGGGTGGGGGATTGGGAGGGGGGCCCCTCACAAGTGAAATAGCTTAGGGCCTCTATATCTAAATCCGGCCCTGGAGGGGAGCGATGCGGGGACCAGTGGAAGGAACATGCTACAGCTGGGGATAGCCAGCTTCTGGTGGGGACCGGTGGGGGGGGGGAGCGTCCTGCTGCCGGTGGAGGGGGATGGCTTCAAGTGGGGCTACCAGGACCGGGTAATGGGGGGTATAAAATATATTTTTAATAAAAACATGGTTGGTATATCCTTTTTTGCGGAGTTTTGTGTTACAATAGAGCGACTGATTTTCCTTTTTTCCTTTTTTTTCCTTTCTTTCTAGGGTCTTAATTATTTTCTTTGCTTCCTTCTCTAATTCCTTCCCTAAGGGGTTCTTTTCTCCCAACACTTTCCTGCACCTTCACGATTCTTGCTTACTTTTCTTACTTCTTTTATTTCTTTCTCTTTTAAAGCTCAAAAATTGAAGTGGTACAACATAATGTAATAAGATATATATATGCGATGTATTAATGTGATTTACTGTACTGCTAATAAAAATAAAATTAAAAAAAAAAAAAAAAAAAAAAAGTGGGGCCAGCATGGAGCTTCCTGCAGCCGGGGGTGCGAGAAGGCTCCAGGCGGGGGCGGCCGGGAGAGTTCTGCAGCCAGGGTAATGCCGGCTTCAGACGGGCCTGTCGTTGGCGTTCCCAACGGCTTCAGGCGGAGACCGGTGGGGAGCATTGTGCAGCTTCAGATGGGGACGGCTTCAGGCGGGGGTTGGCGGGAGCGTCCTGTTGCCGGGGGAGGTGGACGGTTTCAGGTAGGGGCCAGCGGGAGACACGCTGGAGGCAGGAAACATGTTCCCGATGTTGGGGGAGTCCAGAACCAGGGGCCACAATTTAAGATTAAGGAGTAAGCCATTTAGAACGGAGATGAGGAAACACTTTTTCTCACAGAGAGTGGGGAGTCTGGAATTCTCTGCCTCAGAGGACGGTGGAGGCAGGTTCTCTGGAAGCTTTCAAGAGAGAGCTAGATAGGGCTCTTATAGATAGCAGAGCCAGGGGATATGGGGAGGGCAGAAACGGGGTACTGATTGGGGATGATCAGCCATGATCACATTGAATGGCGGTGCTGGCTCGAAGGGCCGAATGGCCTACTCGTGCACCTATTGTCTATTGAGTGTCCTGTAGCCGGGGTGGAGACGGCTTCAGGTGGGGACCGGGGGGGGGTGGGGGGGGGGGGGGGGGGGGTTGGTGAGAGGTTGAGCGTCCTGCAGCTGGGGGAGGGGGAACGGCTTCAGGCAGGGTGGGGGGGAAGCAGCCGGGATTGGGGACTTTCTGGAGGGCTGGTACAGGTTTTGTAGGGCCAAACAGGGGGGGGGGGGGGGGGGGGGGGGGGGGGGGGGGGGGGGGGGTGGGGTGAGGGGGTGCATCCTGCAGCAGGGGATGGAGACGGTTTCAGACAGGGGCCCGGCGAGAGCGTTCTGTAGCTGGGGACAGTGACGGCTTCAGGCAGGGTGGGGGTGTGTCGTGTTCTGTAGCCCCGAGAGGGGGGTAACTTCAGGCGGGGGGGGGGGGTGGCGGTGGGAGGGAAGTGTCCTGCAGCTGGGGAAGGGGGGGAATGCTTCAGGCAGGGCCCGGCGAGGAACTTCCTACAGATGGGAGGGAAGTGTCCTGCAGCTGGGGAAGGCTACCGGCGGGGGCCAGCTACCGGCGGGGGCCAGCTAACGGCGGGGGGGGCCAGCTGCAGCGTTCTGTAACCCGGGGGACGGAGACGGCTTCACATGGGGGGGGGGGGGGGGAGGGGCGGAGCATCCTATAGCCAGAAAGGGACGGCTTCAAGCGGGTGCTGTTGGGTGCCAGTTGGGAGGGGGGGAAGGCTTCAGGCGGGGGCAGCTGGAGCGGGGTGGGGAGCTTCCTGCAGCTGGGCAATGGACGGCTTAAAGTGGGGGCCAGTGGGGGGGGAGGAGCGTCTGCAGCTGGGGACGGGGACGCCTTCAGGTGGGGGCCGGCAGGAGGGGGGACTTTCTGGAGGGCTAGTAGTGTTGTGGGCCAAAGGGACTGCATTCCATGGGGTTAGTATGGACATTGTGGGCCAAGGGGACATTTCTTGGACTAGTGCAAGTGTTGTGTGCCGAATGGACTGCAGCTGGGAACAGGACGGCTTCAGGCGGGGGTCGGTGGGAGCGTTCAACTTTCATTCCGCTCCTTCAGCTTTACTCTCCTCGCCGCCGATGATGATTGACAGTGGGTGCCGGAAGGGGCGTCGCGGTCCTAGCGAATGACAGAGGAGAAGAACAAAAACCTTCATAACCTTTGTAATATTCCACCATTTGAAACAAAACTTGGTGCGCTAGCAACACAGGAGAATGGTGAGTAAGGTGGAGGGAAATCGTAGCGCCATCGGGTACCAATTTTGCACAAATGTAAAAACAACTCAAACCGGAAAAGGACAAGATGAGAGTTTTAGTTGTATACTAGACTAAGTGGGACCAGCTTCACATGGGAGGGCTGGTCCCCCAACACAATATACCACCTCTCCATCAATTCACACACACACACACATGCATTCACACACACATACACACACACACATACACACACAAATACACACACACATACACACACACACCATATATATGACAGTAAACTTTCTTGAATCTATTCACACGGCTGAGTGCGGCCTCTCCACTGTGGGGCTTCCACAGTCAGCCGCACTTCCGCAATCAACGCGACCTCTGCACTCACCGGAAATTACGCAATCAGTGCGACGTGTCCACTAAGCGGAAGTCACAAAATGAGCGGGACTTGTGGATTGAACTCAGTCGGACCTAATAAAGCAGTTCTTCCTTCCAAACACAGTCAGACCTAATAAAGCATTTATTCCTTCCAAACACAGTTGGACCTAATAAAGTATTTATTCTTTCCAAACACAGTCGAACCTATTAAAGCATTTATTCTTTCCAAACACAGTCAGGCCTAATAAAACATTGCAGTTTCAAGCACAGGCAGGGCAGCAGGCCAAACAACTCATGGCATTGTCATTTCATTTCATTTCATTTCCAATTAAGCATCGCACTTCCAATCTTTCCTCATATGACAGTCCCGCCATCCCGGGGATTAACCTCGTGAACCTACGTTGCACTCCCTGAATAGCAAGGATGTCCTTCCTCGATTTCGGAGACCAAAACAGCACACAATACTCCAAATGTGGTCTCACCAGGGCCCTGTACAATAGTAGAAGGACCTCTTCACTCCTATACATCAGATTGTCTAATGTTGGCTAAAAAAAACTTTCATCTCGCCTGCCCTTCATTATCTCTCTACAGTAAAGTTTGAAATGTTGATCAGATCTTATCAGTAGAGGATTCAAAGTTCGACAACTTGAGCAGAGTTCTCGTTCCACTGCCCTGAACATGAGATAAAACACCACTTTCAGCATACACAGGCTCCATTTCACCTTCATTCTTTTCCAGCTGAGTCCCAGTTTATATTCTTTCCCATGAAGAAATATATTTTCCACAATCATCCCATCAACTTCCCTCAAGATTTAATTTGTTTCAATCAGTCTGCTCTCATTATAGTAAACAACAGCAGAAATAAGCTTATGCACCTTCCTTACCCCAACATCTTTTCCTGAAAATGTTCAGTATAAGTTACTCAAAATTCTAGCAGTTTCTTGCATCTTCTTAACCAAATAACCAATACTGTAAAGGTCTTCAGATATGGTCTCATTTAGCTAAAATATAACTTCCATCAACAGTCATATAGCGTGGAAACAAGCCCATTGACTCAACGTGTCCACATCCACACCAACCAATATACCCCATCGAAACTTGTACCATCTGCATGAATATGGCCCTTATTTCTCTAAACCTATCCTATCCTAGCAAAGAGTAGGAGTAAACGGGTCCTTTTCACAATGGCCGGCAGTGACTAGTGGGGTACCCCAAGGCTCAGTACTGGGACCCCAGCTATTTACAATATATATTAATGATCTGGATGAGGGAATTGAAGGCAATATCTCCAAGTTTGCGGATGACACTAAGCTGGGGGGCAGTGTTAGCTGTGAGGAGGATGCTAGGAGACCGCAAGGTGACTTGGATAGGCTGGGGTGAGTGGGCAAATGTTTGGCAGTGGTATAATGTGGAATGAGTTATCCATTTTGGTCAAAAACAGCAGAAGTGCCGTGGGAAAAGGGGGGAGCAGCGAGACCTGGGTGTCATGGTACACCAGTGTAGGTCATGCAGGTTAAAGAAAGCGAAATGTTAGCTTTCATTGCAAAAGGATTGAGTATAGGAGCAGGGAGGTTCTATGCAGTTGAGGGTCTTGGTGAGACCACACCTGGAGTATTGCGTACAGTTTTGGTCTCCAAATCTGAGGAAGGACATTATTGCCATAGAGGGAGTGCAGAGACGGTTCACCAGACTGATTCCTGGGATGTCAGGACTGTGTTATGAAGAAAGACTGGATAGGCTTGGTTTATACTCTCTAGAATTTAGAAGATTGAGACAATCCAGGACAAGGGGTCACAGCTTAAGGATAAGGGGCAAATCCTTTAAAACCGAGATGAGAAGAACTTTTTTCACACAGAGAGTGGTGAATCTCTGGAACTCTGCCACAGAGGGTAGAGGCCAGTTCATTGGCTATATTTAAGAGGGAGTTAGATGTGGCCCTTGTGGCTAAGGGGATCAGGGGGTATGGAGAGAGAAGGCAGGTACGGGATACTGAGTTGGATGATCAGCCATGATCATATTGAATGGCGGTGCAGGCTCGAAGGGCCGAATGGCCTACTCCTGCACCTAATTTCTATGTTTCTATGTTTCCTATCCATGTACCTGTCTAAATGTTTCTGAAACATTGTGATAGTAACTGCCTAAACTACCCCCACCGGCAGCTTACTCCTTACACCCACCACACTTTGAGTAAAAAAATTATCCCATAGGATCCTATTAAATCTTTCCCCTCTCACCTTAAACCTATGTGTAATATGAAAAAGTGACACAAAGTGCTGAAGTGACTCAACGGCTCAGGCAGCATCTCTGGAGAACATGGATAGGTGACATTTTGGGTTAGGACCCTTCTTCAGACTAATTGTAGAATCTGACTGATTCTGTCCTGATATCAGATGCTGTCTGTGTGGAGATTTTAGACTGAAGAAGGGTCCTGACTGAAACCTTGGGGTGGAAACAAAGCCTGGTAAGGCCCACAACAGCATGGATATAGGAAGGGGAATTAATATGGTTCGCTTACTTAGCCCCAGTTCCCGCTCTGCAACCCTGAAACATCGCTTGCCCATTTCCCTCTACGCTGACCCTCTGAGTTCCTCCAGTAATTTGTGTTTTGCTCAAGATTGTGGCATCTGCATTTCCTGTCGTCCTTTAAATTTACCGTCCTCACTGAAATCGCCGCAGTATTACTGTGTGGCATCAAGGCATGTGGTGGGGAGGGGAGGGAGGTGCGAAGAGATAAAGATGTGGGAGAGGGGGAGACAGGGATGTGGAGGGGGAGAGAAAGACAGAGTGACTGAGAGCTGATAGGAAAGAGTGTGGGAATGAGGGAGGGAGGTGGGAGAGTGCAGGACACAATGCAAGAAGGGAACTGAAGGGAAGTTGTTGTGATATTTACGATTCTACTCCTTTTATGCATTGGAAGGGTTTAGGGAACCGTATAACCATTGACGATAGGCATTGTTCTGAGCCAGTCTGTTAATGGTGCAGCCCCTCAGCTGTACACAAATCACCCCTAACCTCACCTATACACAAATCACCAGGGGTGCCGAAAGATTGGCAGCCCCGCCAACAGTCTGTCCATTTTTTTGTCTTTTTTAAATTTTTTAGTATGTGTTAAAAGTGTGTGTAAATGTTCTCCGGTTTGTTTTATGTGGGGGGAGGGGGTTGGGGGAAACTTTTTTTTCAGTTTCTTACCTTGCCGGAGATGCAATTTTTTTCCGGGTTGCATCTCTGGTCGCTCCGCAGCCGATCATCAATGGAGCTGGAGAACTCCTTGGATTGACTTTGAGCCCCACAGCGGGGCATGGACTTAACATCGGAGCCGATCTTTTGCCTGGGATGGCTCCAACCACGGGAGAGGCTAGTCGGGAGCTCCAACGACGCAGAGGCTCGACCATCCCCAACACGGTGTTCGATCGCCCGGCGCGGGGGAGCTGACATCCCCCCCGATGCAGGAGCTCATCGCCCCGTGTAGAGGGCCAAAATACCACCAGCTACGGGAGTCAAGATAATCCCGTCAACGGAGGGCTCAAGGACACCGACCACGGAGAGCAAAGAAGAGAGAGATTTGAACTTTTTAACGCCTTCCATCACAGTAAGGAAAGTAGAGGAGTCACCGTGGTGGATGTTTATGTTAAAATGTATTTTGTGTGTTCCGTTGCTTTGTATTTGTATGACTGACTTGGCAAACAAAATTCCTCGTATGTTGCAAAACATACTTGGCTAATAAAGTATAGAAGCTGGGATGTAATGTTAAAATTGTACAAGGCATTGGTGAGACCAAATCTGGAGTATGGTGTACAATTTTGGTCGCCAAATTATAGGAAGGATGTCAACAAAATAGAGAGAGTACAGAGGAGATTTACTAGAATGTTGCCTGGGTTTCAACAACTAAGTTACAGAGATAGGTTGAATAAGTTAGGTCTTTATTCTCTGGAGCGCAGAAGGTTAAGGGGGGACCTGATAGAGGTCTTTAAAATGATGAGAGGGATAGACAGAGTTGATGTGGACAAGCTTTTCCCTTTGAGAATAGGGAAGATTCAAACAAGAGGACATGACTTCAGAATTAAGGGACAGAAGTTTAGGGGTAATATGAGGGGGAACTTCTTTACGCAGAGAGTGGTGGCGGTGTGGAATGAGCTCCCAGTGGAAGTGGTGGAGGCAGGTTCATTGGTATCATTTAAAAATAAATTGGATAGGCATATGGATGAGAAGGGAATGGAGGGTTATGGTACGAGTGCAGGCAGGTGGGACTAAGGGGAAACAAAATTTGTTCGGCATGGACTTGTAGGGCCGAGATGGCCTGTTTCCGTGCTGTAATTGTTATATGGTTATATGGTTAATAAAGTATTATTGTGATTGTGACCTCAGCTGTACACCAATCACCCCCAAACCTCACCTTTACACCAATCACCCCCTAACCTCACCTGCAAATGCCTATCATCACCTTCCTCACCTGTATCTACCTGTCACTTGCCAAATTCAGTCTTGTCCCTACCGCTATTTCCCACCCTTTTCTGCCCCACCCCCCGCCCCCCACACCATCTCCACTCAGTCCAAAGAAGGGTCATGTTAGGTGCGGACACTGTGGGCCGAAGGGCCTGTTCCTCTATGGAGACACAAGGAACTGCAGATGCTGGAATCTTGAACAAAACACAAAGTGCTGGGGCCACTCAGCAGGTCAGTCAGCATCTGTGGAGGGAATGCACTGGTCTTCTTCTTCTTCGAGTCTGTTGCAATCTCAGATGTCGTTCTGCCAGTATCTGGTGCAGGTCACAGCTGGTCGGGTCGGTTCAGCCCAGCCAGGTCCTGGGGGCTGCACTGGGGGACATCGTCACACTCCAGTAGGTGGGACATTGTCTGTACTGCTCCACAGCTGCATGTGTCTTCTGCCTGGTAGTTCCATGCTTTCATAAGTGCTTTGCACCTCCCCTGCTCCACTCGTAATCTGTTGAGGGTCTTCCAGGTTGGCCATGGGAGGTCGTGCCCGCTGGCGAGGCATTCAGTCGGAGCGATTCCTCTCTCCATCCAGTCGTGGGCTCGTGTGTTGAGCTGGTTCCATTCATCTTTCCAGATGTTGGTCCTTGCTGTTTCTTTGGTTGTCTGGAGAGGTGGGACTGTCTGCAAGAAACTGGCACTGGTGACATTTGATTAAAGTCTGAAGAAGGGTCCCAACTCAAAATGCTGAGTTTCTCCAGCTTTTTTGTGTACCTTCGATTTTCCAGCATCTGCAGTTCCTTCTTATACTCCCAACTCAAAATGTTGTCTCTCCATTCCCTCAACAGATGCTGCATGACACGTTGAGTTTCCCTTGCACTTTGTGTTTCTTTGTGTTCTTGTGTTGTGTTCTCTATTAAGAATTATATGTATTATTATAAATAAAATCTTTGAAATTAAAAATCCCCTCCATAGATGATTCCTGATGCACTCCAGTGCTTTGTGTTTTGCAGTACTGTTCAATTAAGAGTTTTATATACATATTTTATCATGACTAAAGTTTAATTTTGACATAAAACACATTCCCACAACAGATGCTGCCTGACCCCAGTTACTCCAGCACCCTGTTTGTTGATGACGAGGATACTTTATTCACTTGTACCCAGCTAGGTACAGTGAAAATCTTTGTTTTTGCATAAAAAGTAAAGAAAAGAGTCACCACAAAGACACCGACAATGTTACAAAAAGTACTTATCCCTTGGTATTTCGCTCCCTGGAGCGAGAAGTACTAGTCTCCCCTGGAGCTCCATCCACAGCCCGACCTGGAGCTCCATCCACGGCCAGGTTGTCCGAGGCTCCGACCTCATCCTCGGGGTTACGATTCAACACTGAAGACTTCGACCCGGCACCGCGCCGGCATCTCCCTACAGGGCCGGCGACGCCCAGCTCGAGTCTGTACTCTATGTATTTATTTTATATATTTATTTATTATAGATACAGTTTGTTTTCACAATAAAACCAATCCCCTCCACAGTTGTTGCCTGACCCACCTCGTTACTCCAGCACGTTTCCCTTTGCTGGACTGGCCTATGTGCTATTAAGCATCTTCATTTGCGGATGACACAAAGCTGGGAGGCAGAGTGTGCACCAGTGTGTGTGTCTCTGCCCGGGAGAGCTGTGTGTGTGCGTCACTCTGTGTCGGACAGAACAGTGTATGTGTGAACGCGGTTGCCCATCGCCTGTGGAGCCGGTGCGGACACAGACGAGCTCTCCCCGCCCGCCTGCCACGCCAGCGCAGAGTCAATGTACGAACGAGCGAGACTTTCAAGTGAAAGTGAAAGTAAAGAGCGCGGAGGTTTGGGCGGTGTCGGGGCACCAGGGTGTCGGGGCGGCGGGTGTCGGGGCTCAGGGTGCTGGGCACCAGGGTGTCGGGGCTCAGGGCGGCGGGTGTCGGGGCACCAGAGCGGTGTCGGGGCGAAGCGAGGCGGCCATGCCGTGCAGTGGCGACTTGTGGCCGGCCCTGTTCCCGGGACTCATCGCTATGCTCGCCCTGCTCGGGGCAGCAGGTAAGGCGGAGCTGGGACGCTACCTCTCTCACAACCAGAGGCAAGGGCGACACTGCCGCCGCATCCCGACTCCCCCTCACCAAGGAATGCACACTCACACCAGTGTACACTCACACTCACTCCAGTGTACACTCACACTCACTCCAGTGTACACTCGCACTCACTCCAGTGTACACTCACTTCCACACCAGTGTACACTCACACTCACTCCAGTGTACACTCACTTCCACACCAGTGTACACTCACTTCCACACCAGTGTACACTCACTTCCACACCAGTGTACACTCACACTCACTCCAGTGTACACTCACACTCACTCCAGTGTACACTCACTTCCACACCAGTGTACACTCACTTCCACACCAGTGTACACTCACACTCACTCCAGTGTACACTCACTTCCACACCAGTGTACACTCACTTCCACACCAGTGTACACTCACTTCCACACAGTGTACCACACCAGTGTACACTCACACTCACTCCAGTGTACACTCACTTCCACACCAGTGTACACTCACTTCCACACCAGTGTACACTCACACTCACTCCAGTGTACACTCACACTCACTCCAGTGTACACTCACACTCACTCCAGTGTACACTCACCTCCACACCAGTGTACACTCACACCAGTGTACACTCACACCAGTGTACACTCACACTCACTCCAGTGTACACTCACTTCCACAACAGTGTACACTCACACTCACTCCAGTGTACACTCACACTCACAACAGTGTACACTCACACTCACTCCAGTGTACACTCACTTCCACAACAGTGTACACTCACACTCACACCAGTGTACACTCGCACTCACTCCAGTGTATACTCACTCCAGTGCACACTCACACTCACTCCAATGTACACTCACACTCACTCCAGTGTACACTCACTTCCACACCAGTGTACGCTCACACTCACTCCAGTGTACACCCACACCAGTGTACGCTCACTCTCACACTTATGTACACTCAATCTCACACCAACATACACGCTTTCACCAATGCCCATTTACTCTCACCGATGTACACACACTCACACATATGTACACACAATCAAACACCAATGCACACTCAATCTCACACCACTACACAGTTTCCCACCAATGTACACTCAATCTCACACCTACCAGTGACAAGTTGCATTGATACTAAATGTTCTCTGCACTCTTTACAGTTTATTGCCATAAATCTGAAAAAGGTGCAGAGAGGATTCAGCAGGATTTTGGCAGGGCCTGAGCTCTGGGGAGAGGTTGGGCAGGCTGGGACTATTCCTTGGAGGGCAGGAGGCTGAGGGGTGATCTTATAGAGGTGTATACTATCACGAGGGGAATAGATAAATATACACTCTTGCTCGGGGTAGGGGAATCAAGAACCATATAGGTTTAAGGTGAGGGGAGAAAGATTTAATAGGAACCTGAAGGACAATGTTTATCAACAAAAATCTGGGGTAGATAAGAATGCTGGAGAAACTCAACATCTATGGAGCGAAGGAATAGGTGACATTTTGGGTCGAGACCCTTCTTCAGATTATTGGGATTATTTTGCTAAAGTGAATACGAATTCATGATACATTTTCAAGTGCTGTGTACGTAGTTTGCACGTTTTCCCCGTAACTGCGTGGGTTTTTCCCCGGGTGCTCCAGTTTATGTAAACTTATAAATTGTCCCTAGTGTGTAGGGTCATAAGAACATAAGTGATGGGAGTAGAATTAGGCCATTTGGCCCATCAAGTCTACTCCAACATTCAGTCATGGCTGATCTATCTCCCTCCTAACCCGATTCTCCTGCCTTCTCCCCATAACCTCTGACACCCGTCCTAATCAAAAATCTATCTATCGCAGCCTTAACTATATCCACTGACTGCCTCCACAGCCCTCTGTGGCAAAGAATCCCACAGATTCACCAGGATAGTGCTCGTGTATCGCTGGTTGGCATGGACTCGATGGGCCAAAGGGGCTGTTTCCACTCTATCTCTAAACTAAATTTTCACACTGCACCACCGGGGCAAAATTCTCTAAACATTTGTTTCCTACTTTTTGTTTGGCGATTTGTTTGTAGACGGGCAACTTGTTTCTCTATGATTGCAGAAGGAGGAGATCTGGTTGTGTCAATGAATTCAAAAACGGTGGAAGTCTTTGTGAATAAAGATGCCCTTCTTGAATGCCGAGTGTCTGGTTACAAAACCAGTGAGATCGACCTTCAAAATGTGGGTGTCATCTGGTACCTTACAAGGTTGGGGGCCCCCAAGGAGGAAGTGTATAAATTCAGCGCAGGAACGCATACACCTTACAGAAAAGATGCTGCGATTTTTGATGATGAGTTAAAGAAGGGAATTGCCTCTCTCTTCCTGCCACTTGTTCAATTTGATGAAGAAGGAGATTATACCTGCGTAGTCTTCATCAGCCCGGACCAGGGAAGCGGCAAATCTACAATGATTGTTTCAGGTAAAAACAATTAATAAATATTTCAGGCATGCACAGTAGATCTGCTATCTCACATTCCAGAGACACCGGTTCGATCCTGACCTCGTCAGTGTGGAGTTTGTACGTTTTCCCTGTAATTGGTTTGCTCCAGGTTCCTCCCACCCTCTAAACATGTGCAGGTTTGTAGGTTAATTGGCGTTGGTAAAATTATTAAATTGTCCCTACTGTGTAGGATAGTGCTAGTGTACGGGGTGATTGCTGGTTGGCATGGACTCGGTGGTCTAAAGTGCCTGTTTGCACTCCGTATCTCTAAAGCCTGAAGTCTAATGAATTTGTCCTCTGTTTATATGTCTTTGACATTTTCACCCAGGGATTAAACATTCTGACAATCTACTCTTTGAAACGGATCACAAAAGATTATTCACTCAATCGTTATATATATGTAATTGCAAGCTGTGTAGCTATACACCTGTAAACTAAAAATAAAAATACCCAACACATCTCCACCATGTGTCTACACAACCTCCCCCAACATTCCAGAGAAAACAATGCAAGTCTGTCCAACTTCTCCTTGTAGCTAATACCACCTAATACATCAACTTTCTACCCGGAAAAGGACATAAAATGCTGGAGTAACCCATGTGTTCCGACTCGAAACATCACCTGTCCATGTTCTCCAGGGATGCTGCCTGACCCACTTTTAATCCAACAATTGGTGTCTTTTTGTGAACCAGCCCACCTACAGTTCTATACATCAGCATTCTAGTTGATTGTGGGGAAAGACTGTGGGTGGCACAGTGATAGATTTGCTGCCTTCCAGTGCCAGTGACTCAAGTTCCATCCTGACTACGGGTGCTATCTGTATGGAGTCTGTACATTTTCCCTGTCACCGTGTGGACTTCTGTAAATTGCCGCTAGTGTGTAAGATAGAATTAATGTACGGGGTGATTGATGGTCAGCGCAGACTCGATGGGCCGAAGGTGCATCTCGAACCTAAACTAAACGTTTCTTTTTGTGCACTCATTACTTGTTTTGGATTAGAAACATAGAAAATAGGTGCAAGAGGAGGCCATTCGGCCCTTCGAGCTTGCAATTCATTGTGATCGTGGTCATGGTCATGGTGATCATGGTCATCTCCTATCAATAACCCGTGCCTGCCTTCTCCCCATATCCCTTGACTCCACTAGCCCCTAGAGCTCTAGCTCTCTCTTAAATCCATCCAGTGACTTGGCCTCCACTGTGGCAGGGAATTCCATAAATTCACAACTCTCTGGGTGAAAACATTTTTTCTCACCTCGGTCTTAAATGACCTCCCCTTTATTCCACGACTGGCCCCTGCTTCTGGACTCGCCCAACAGTGGGAACATTTTTCCTGCATCTAGCTTGTCCAGTCCTTTTATAATTTTATATGTTTCTATAAGAACACCCCTCATCCTTCTAAACTCCATGTGAATACAAGCCTAGTCTTTTCAATCTTTCCTCATATGACAGTCTCGCCATCCCAGGGATCAATCTCATGAACCTACGCTGCACTGCTTCAATCACAATGATGTCCTTCCTCAAATTAGGAGACCAAAACCGTACATAATACTCCAGATGTGGTCTCACCAGAGCCCTATACAACTGCAGAATAACCTCTTTACTCCTATACTAAAATCCTCTTGTTATGAAGGCCAACATTCCATTAGCCTTCTTCACCACCTGCTGTACCTGTAAGCCAACTTTCAGTGACCGGTGTACAAGGACACCCAGGTCTAGCTGTACCTCCCCCTTACCTAACCTAACCCCATTGAGATAATAATCTGCCCCCTTGTTTTTGCTGCCAAAGTGGATAACCTCACATTTATCTATATTATACTGCATCTGCCCACTCACTCAACCTGCCCAGGTCATCCTGCAACCTCCTAACATCCTCTTGACAGTTCACACTGCCACCCAGCTTTGTGTCATCCGCAAACTTGCTTGTGTTGCTCCTAATTCCCTCTTCCAAATCATTAATATATATGGTAAATAGTTGCGGCCCCAACACCGAGCCTTGCGGCACTCCACTCGCCACTGCCTGCTTTTCTGAAAAGGACCCGTTCACTCCTACTCTTTGCTTCCGGTCTGCCAACCAATTTTCTATCCATGTCAACACCCTACCCCCGGCACCCCTTCCCCCAATACCATGTGCTCTAATTTTAGTCACCAGTCTCCTGTGCGGGACCTTATCAAAGGCTTTCTGAAAGCCTAGTACACTACATCCACTGGCACCCCTTCATCCATTTTACTTGTCACATCCTCAGAAAATTCCAGAAGATTAGTCAAGCATGATTTCCCTTTTATAAATCCATGTTGACTTGGGCTAATCCTTTTACTGCTATCCAAATGCCCCATTATTACCTCTTTAATAATTGACTCCAGCATCTTTCCCACCATCGAAGTCAGGCTAACTGGTCTGTAATTCCCCATTTTCTCTCTCGCTCCTTTCTTGAAAAGTGGGATAACATTAGCTATCCTCCAATCCACAGGAACTGATCCTGAATCTATTGAACATTGGAAAATGATCACCAATGCGTCCACTATTTCTAGAGTCACCTCCCTGAGGAACCTGGGATACAGGCCATCAGGTCCAGGGGATTTATCATCCTTCAGTCCCATTCGCCTATCAAATACTATTTCTCGCCTAATGAACATTTCTTTCAGTTCCTCTACCCTCTTAGATCCTCCGTCCTCCAGTACATATAACCATATAACCATATAACAATTACAGCACGGAAACAGGCCATCTCGGCCCTACAAGTCCGTGCCGAACAACTTTTTTTCCCTTAGTCCCACCTGCCCGCACTCGTACCATAACCCTCCATTCCCTTCTCATCCATATGCCTATCCAATTTATTTTTAAATGATACCAACGAACCTGCCGCCGCCACTTCCACTGGAAGCTCATTCCACACCGCTACCACTCTCTGAGTAAAGAAGTTCCCCCTCATGTTACCCCTAAACTTCTGTCGGTTAATACATCTGGGAGATTGTTTGTGTCTTCCTTAGTGAAGACAGATCCAAAGTACCTATTCAACTCTTCTGCCATTTCCTTGTTGCCCATAATAATTTCACCCGTGTCTGCCTTCAAGGGACCCACATTTGACTTTTGCTACTCTTTTCCCCTTAACATATCTAAAGAAGCTTTTACTGTCCTTTATATTCCTGGCCAGCTTCCCTTCATACTTCATCTTTTCAGCCCGTTTTGTTTCCTTCTGTTGTCCTATGAAAGTTTCCCAATCCTCTGGCTTCCGGCTACTCTTTGCTGTGTTATACATATTTCCTTTTAGTTTTATTCTATCCCTAACGTCTCTTGTCAGCCATTCCCTTAGAATCCCTAACGTCTCTTGTCCTACTTCCCTTAGAGTTTCTTCGTTTTTGGAATGAAATGATCCTGCGTCTTCCGGATTATGCCCAGAAATTCCTGCCATTGCTGTTCCACCGTAATTCCTGCTAGGATCCCTTTCCAGTCTATCTTGGCTAGCTCCCCTCTCATGCCTTCATAGTTCCCTTTGTTCACCTGCATCACTGCCACTTCCGATTTAACCTTCTCCTTCTCAAATTGCAGATTAAAACTAATCATATTATGATCACTACCTCCGAGCGGTTCCTTTACCTCGAGTTCTCTTATCATATCTGGTTCATTGGACAACACTAAATCCAGAATTGCCTTTTCTCTGGTTGGCTCGATTACAAGCTGCTCTAAGAATCCATCTCGGAGGCACTCTACAAACTCTCTTTCTTGGGGTCCTGAACCAACCTAATTTTCCCAGTCTACCTGCATATTGAAATCCCCCATCACCACAGTGGCATTACCTTTGTTACATGCCAGTTTTAACTCCTGCTGCAACTTACACCCTACATCCAGGCTACTATTTGGGGGTCTGTAGATCACACCAATTAGTGTCTTCTTGCCTTTACAATTCCTCAACTCAATCCACAGTGACTCTACCTCGTCAATCCCTATGTCACCCCTCGCAAGGGACTGAATTCCATCCCTCACCAGCAGAGCTACCCCCCCCCCTCCTCTGCCCACCTGCCTGTCCTTTCTATAGGATGTATAACCCTGAATATTAAGTTCCCAGGCCCGATCCTCCTGCAGCCACGTCTCAGTAAAAAAAATAAAATGAAAAAAAAAAAAAAAAAGTAATCCCCACAATGTCATATCTACCAACCTCTAACTGAGCCTCAAGCTCATCTACTTTACTTCTTATACTTCACATATTCATATACAATACTTTTAATTCCTTACGCATCTCACCTTTCACATCGATCCCTATTACACTTGGCCATAGGCTCCTATCTCTTTGTGAGCTTCCTTTCCCGTTAATTCTGGGGTCATTAACCATCCCTCTGCTCCCTTTCCCTTTAACTCCGTCCTCGACTATCCCATTCAACACCCCACCCCCCTTATTCAGTTTAAAGCCACCCGTGTAGCAGTGGCAAACCTGCCTGCCGGAATGCTGGTCGCCCACCTGTTAAGATGCAATCCGTCCCTTTTGTACAGTTCTCCCTTACTCCAAAACAGATCTCAGTGATCTAAGAATCTAAATCCCTGCCCCGTGGGCCAGTTCCTCAGCCACACGTTCAGGTCCTGTATCTCCCTGTTCCTGCTCTCGCCAGCACGAGGAACTGGAAGCAAACCGGAGATAACAACCCTGGAGGTCCTGCTTTTTAGCATTTTTCCGAGCTCTCTAAAGTCACGCTGCAGAATATTCATCCCCTTCTTTCCGACATCGTTTGTGCCGACATGCACTACCACTTGCGGATGTTCACCTTCGCCCTTGAGGATTTTCTGCAATCTGTCCGTGACATCCTGGATCCTGGCACCAGGAAGGCAGCACACCATCCTCGAATCCCGTCTGTTGCCGCAGAAACCCCTGTCTGTACCTCTCACAATGGAGTTTCCAACTACAATGGCGTTGCCTGACGTAGGCCTCTTTGGTTTTGGCTCAACAGCCCTTTTTGCTTCGCAAGCCAGTCCACCGCTCGGTGTGATAACGTCATCTGTCCCGACAGCTTCTAAGTGGGTGAACCTGTTCACAAGAGGTACAACACCCGGGGACTTTTGCATTCCGGATTAAAAAGATATTTTAAAATGTCGACTAATATCAAATGACTATTAGGCATGCTGGCTCGTGTGGGCAGATTGGGCTGAAGGGCCTGTTTCCACACTGTATGACTAACATTGATTATTATCTTCACAGCTAAACCACAAATGAGTTTATCCGCAACTGCGATCACAATTGAGAATGGGACGGAGAAATCGGTGAAATGTGACAGTACTGCGTTTTACCCCTTGGCCATTCAGATAAGCTGGCTCAAGAAATCAAAGAGTGGAGAACAGAAGATCCTAGACCACATTTGCACAGGATCTCCTGTTAAAAATGAGGATGGAACCTACAATGTGTCGAGCCACATGAGGCTACGTCCAACACTCCAGGACGATGGTAACACTTATGTCTGCATAGTGAGACATAGATCACTTGGTAAGGACACAGAGTTGACCACCCATCTGACTGTCAGAGGTAAGTTTAATTTCAGTTATAGAGGTAATGTGGAAAGAGGCCCTTCAGCCCAATGAATCCACACCGACTTATTGATCGGCCAAATATGGGGAGGTTAGTCTGGAGTAGATGGGTATCTTGGACAGTATGGACAAGTTGGGTTGAAGGGCATTTGTCTGTGTGGCAAGATTCTAACTGATTGAAAGATACAGCATGGAAACAGGCCCTTCGGCCCACCAAATCCATGCCAACCATCGATCACCTATGTCAACAAAATAGAGGGAGTACAGAGGAGATTTACTAGAATGTTGCCTGGGTTTCAGCAACTAAGTTACAGAGAAAGGTTGAAAAAGTAAGGGCTTTATTCTTTGAGCGCAGAAGGTTAAGGGGGGACTTGATAGAGGTTTTTAAAATGATGAGAGGGATAGACAGAGTTGACGTGGAAAAGCTTTTCCCACTGAGAGTAGGGAAGATTCAAACAAGGGGACATGACATGAGAATTAAGGGACTGAAGTTTAGGGGTAACATGAGGGGGAACTTCTTTACTCAGAGAGTGGTAGCTGTGTGGAATGAGCTTCCAGTGAAGGTGGTGGAGGCAGGTTCGTTTTTATCATTTAAAAATAAATTGGATAGTTATATGGATGGGAAGGGAATGGAGGGTTATGGTCTGAGCGCAGGTATATGGGACTAGGGGAGATTATGTATTCGGCACGGACTAGAAGGGTCGAGATGGCCTGTTTCCGTGCTGTAATTGTTATATGGTTATATGGTTACCTGTTCACACTAGTTTTATGTTATCCCACTTTCTTATCCACTCCCTGCACACTAGGTAGACAGAAATGCTGGAGAAACTCAGCAGGTGAGGCAGCATCAATGGAGTGAAGGAATAGGTGACGTTTCGGGTCGAGACCCTTCTTCAAACTGATGTGGGTGGGGGGGGGGGGGGGCGTTAAGAAGAAAGGAAGAGGCAGAGACAGTGGGATGTGAGAGAGCTGGGAAGGGGAATGAAGGCGGGAGAAAGCAAGGACTACCTGAAATTGGAGAAGTCAATGTTCAAAATATGAGGTGCTGCTCCTCCAATTTACGGTGGGACTCACTCTGGCCATGGAGAAGGCCCAGGACAGAAAGGTCACTACACCAATTGGTGTATGTGGCAATGAATGAAACATTGAGATGAGGTTCTCACCGGGGTCTCCTCTATATCCCGTAGCTCAACTCTCACTCCCCATCCCCACTCGTAACAAGGACAGAGTCCCCCTTGTCCTCACCTTCCACCCCATCAGCCGCCACAAACAACAGATAATACTCCAACATTTTTGCCACCTCCAACGGGATCCCACCACAGGCCAAATCTTCCCATCTCCTCCCATTTCAGCTTTCCGTAGAGACGGCTCCCCACGTAACTCCCTGGTCAATTTGTCCCTTCCCACCCAAACTACCCGCTCCCCTGGTACTTTCCCTTGCAACCGCAGGAAATGCCACACTTGTCACTTTACCTCCCCCCGCGACTCCACCCAAGGACCCAAGCAGTCTTTCCAGGTGAGGCAGAGGTTCACCTGCACCTCCTCCAACCTCATCTATTGCATCCGCTGCTCTAGGTGTCAACTACTCTTTTTCGGTGAGACCATGCGCAGGTTTGGCAATCACTTCGCCCAACATCTCCGCTTGGTTCGTATTAACCAACCTGATCTCCCGGTGGCTCAGTACTTCATCTTCCCCTCCCATTCCGAATCCGACCTTTCTGTCCTGAGCCTCCTCCATGGCCAGAGTGAGTCACACCTCAAATTGGAGGAGCAGCACTTCATATTTTGCTTGGGTAGTTTACACCCCAGCGATATGAACATTAACTTCTCCAATTTCAGGTAGTCCTTGTTTTATATCTGCAATAATCTAAAATGGCACACCAACGCAGACCATATCATCAAGATAGGACAACAACGCCTATACTTCTTCAGACAGCTCAAAATGTTCAGAGTCCACAAACACCTCCTGGTCCGTTTCTATCAATCCATCATTGAAAGCATCATCACCTCCCCAATCACAGTCTGGTACGGAAACACTGACAGTCACTCACTGCACAGATTACAGCGCATTGTCTCCAAGGCCTCCAGGATCATCAACTCCCCCCTCCCCTCAATCCATTCCATTTATCTCCAACGTACCTCAAAATGGGCAATAAAGATCATTTCGGACCCCTCCCATCCAGCAAACCACCTTTTTCAGTCTCTCCCTTCGGGGAGACGCCTCGGGTCACTTGCTACAAAATCCACCTGCTTTAAAAACAGTTTCTTCCCCTCAGCAATAAGAACACTTCATTCCTTCCAATAACCAGACAATACTAAGACTTTTGATGTATACAATGTCTTGTCTATGGTCTCTTGTTTGTTCTTTTGCTCTATGTATTGTTGGTGAGATTTGTGATTTGTGATGTGGTATGGATGCACTTTATTACTGTGATCTGTGTTGTTATTAGTGTTAATGTGACTAAAGCAGTGTACCATCATGTACCAAACCCACATACCACCAACCCTGGTCGTGTGGCAAATAAAGATTCTATCTATCTATCTATCTATCTATCTATCTATCTATCTATCTTTCTCTCCCCTTCCCAGCTCTCCCACAGCCTACTTACTGTCTCCACCTCTTCCTTTCTTTTTCCTGCCCCCCCAATTTAGATCAGTCTGAAGAAGGGTCTCGACCCGAAACGTCACTTATTCCTTTGCTCCATCGATGCTGCCTCACCTGTTGAGTTTCTCCAGCATTTTGGTCTTCCTTCGATTCATCCTGCATCTACAGTTCTTTCTTAAACAACCCTGCACACCAGGAGGCATTTATTTATGTAAACCAACATCTGCAGCAAGGAATCTGGCCAAACTTGCCTATGCCGATCAAGATGCCTCATCTAAGCTAGTCCCACCTGCCCGCGTTTAGTCCATGGCCCTCTCAACCTTTCTTATCCATGTATCTGTCCAAGTGTCTTTTAAATGTAGTTATTGCACCTGCCTCAACTACCTCTTCTGGCAGCTCGTTCCATATACACCTGTATGGAAAAAAGTTGTCCCTCAGGTTCCCTTTAAATCTTTCCCTTACTTATGTCCCCCGATTTTGTAATCTTATGGTATTAACCTGAAATTCAAAGCTCCTCTACTGGTATACTGGGTCAGGCTACATCTCTCGAAAACATGGATAGGTGACATTTCAAATCGGGACTCTTCAAGTCTTGCATTTTAATGCGAGCAGTTTGGAACACAAAATCTAGACGTTTTGGAACAAAAATGAATTGTGCCGGGCATTCATTCTCAATAGAGACCAGACACACCAAGTTGTGAAGCAGCGTTACAAAGCAAATTCATCAAATACATTTGAGAGTGTTGTCTGAAGCAAAATATCCCG
The DNA here is from genome assembly GCF_028641065.1 of Leucoraja erinaceus. NCBI lineage: Eukaryota > Metazoa > Chordata > Chondrichthyes > Rajiformes > Rajidae > Leucoraja > Leucoraja erinaceus. The sequence goes on from NC_073394.1 coordinate 41,500,535, forward strand.
GATCCAATAAGGAATACTAGTTTCGCTTAGTTTAGAGATACAGCGTGGAAACCGACCCTTCGGCCCTCTGAGTCCATGTCAACCATGTACATTAGTTCTCTGTTAGACAAAACTCAGCGGGTGAGGCGGCATCTATGGAGCGAAGGAAATGGGCAACATTTTGGGCCAAAACCCTTCTTCAGACTGATGTCTGGTCATCACACGCCTCAGCACTGGTGAGTAAGGCAAGGCAGCGCCTTTACCACCTCAGGCAATTGAGGAAATTCAGAGTGTCTCCGAGGATCCTCCAGTGCTTCTATGCAGCGGCGGTGGAAAGCATCTTGTCCGGGAACATTACCATCTGGTTCGGGAATTGCTCTGCCAAGGTCAAGAAGGCTCTGCAGAGAGTAGTGCGTTCGGCCGAACGCACTATGGGAACTTCACTCACCCTCCTGCAGGAACTATACAACAGGAGGTGCAACTCCAGAGCAAACAAAATCATGAGAGACCTCTTCCACCCCTGCAACGGACTGTTCCAGCCGCTACGGTCAGGCAAACGCCTCCGTTGCCATGCGGTGAGAACGGAGAGGTTGAGAAGGAGTTTCTTCCCAGAGGCAATTCGGACTGTAAACGCCTTTCTCACCAGGGACTAACTGTACAGAACGTTTTTCCTTCTATTATTTATTATGTAAAATAATATGCGTGTTATGATTGTGTTTATAATTTGTTTGGATGTTTTGTTGTTCCGCGAGCATTGCCACTTTCATTTCACTGCACATCTCGTATGTGTATGTGACAAATAAACTTGACTTGACTTGACTTGACTTGACTTGATGTGAGGGGGGGGGGGGGGGGGGAGAAGGGGAAAAAGAAAGGAAGAGGTGGAGCCAGTGGGCAGAGGGAGAGCTGAGAAGGGGAGGAAAAAGTAAAGACTACCTGAAAGCAGAGAAGTTAATGTTCATACCGTTGGGGTGCAAACTGCCCAGGCGAAATATGAGGTGCTGCTCATCCACAGATGGTCCTCATTCTGGCCATGTAGGAGGCCGTTCTCTATTATCCCAGTTTTGCATCCTGCACACAAGGGAGAATTTACAGAATCCAATTAACTCACAATCCCGAACGACTTTGGCATGTGGGAGGAAACCGAATCACCCGGAGGAAACTCACGAGGTCACATACTCCGCACAGTTAGCAACCGGAGTCAGGATCGAACCCAGGTTTAGATTACTTGATTGTCATTTGTACTGAGGTACATTGAAAAGCTTTTCTTTATCTCTGGCACTGTGAGGCAGCAACTCTACCGCTGTGCTACTATGCTGCCTATGTCGTTGTTTTGGAAATAGTCTTGTGTAATGAATATAGGTTTTTTTGCTAATTGTTATTAAAACTTTTTTTCTTACAGAGCCAGAAGTCGTTGTGCCAGGGGGAATAATAACAGGCTGTGTTATTGGTAGTATACTGCTGTGTTCCTTGTTTATGATCGGAGGATTTTTAATGTATCTAAAGATTTTAAAAAAAGGTAAAGTTTCCTTCCCTGAACATTCAAAACAGTTTTGCCTAAGATCGTTTTTTGTGTTTGATATGGTATGGTTTAGACTGCCTGCCTCCAACAGACACAACATTGAGTATAAGAGGCAGCTTTTTAGGACTTTAGTTAGGCCATATTTGGAGTAGTGCATGCAGTTATGCTCGCTACTTTACAAGAAGGATGTGGAGGCATGGGGAGAGGTTTACCACAATGCTGCCTGGGTTAGAGGGTATTAAATACGGGAAAGATTGGACAAACTTGAGTGGTGAATCTCTGGAACTCTCTGCCACAGAAGGTAGTTGAGGCCAGTTCTTTGGCTATATTTAAGAGTGAGTTAGATGTGGCCCTTGTGGCTAAAGGGATCAGGAGGTATGGCGAGAAGGCAGGTACAGGATACTGAGTTGGATGATCAGCCATGATCATATTGAATGGCGAATGGTGCAGGCTCGAAGGGCCGAATGGCCTACTCCTGCACCTATTTTCTATGTTTCTAAACTTTGATTATTTTCTCTAGAGTGAGGAAAAGGCTGAGGAAAGATCTGATAGAAATTATCAAATTATGCGAAGCATAGATAATCAGAATCTTATCCCTGGGGTGGAAATGTCAAAGACCAGAGGTCATAACTTTAAGATGAGAGGGGCAAAGTTTTATGGAGATATGGACGACTATTTTTTTTACACAGAGGTGTGTTGGGGGTTGCCTGGAACATGCTGCGGAGGCAGAGCAGATTAATTTATGTTTGGCATGAACATTGTGGGCTGAAGGGCCTGTTCCTGTGCTGTACTCTGTTCAATGTTCTATATTTCATGCATTTATTCACTCGACTGAATGTGAACTGTCAGATAGTTTTAGCTGATCTCCTGGAAAACATTAGTTAGATAGATAGAGTGGACGTGGAGAGGATGGTTCCAGTACTGGGAGAGTCTAGGCCCAGAGGCCACAGCCTCAGAGTAAAAGGACGTTCCTTTAGAATGGAGATGAGAAAGAATTTCTTTAGCCAGAAGGGGGTGAATCTGTGGAATTAATTGCCACAGGCAGTTGTGGAGGCCAAATCATTGGGTATTTCTAAAGCCAAATAAATTGATAGGTTTTAAAGAATTGATAGGTTTGTGATTCCTTTCTAAAGGTAGGTACGTCCTTTTATTCTGAGGCTGTTCCCTCTGGTCCTAGACTCTCCCACTTGTGGAAGCATCCTCTCCACATCCATTCATTTCTATTAACGTCTAACTTTCATCGGCTGATCTTTCTTTGTTCTTGAGGTGCACCAGCATTTTTCACCTCTGCATTTCCAGTTCTTTTGTCCTTGCATTCTGATTTTGATTCATTTTTTCATATCCTTGGCCTTATTTTTGTCTCTGATCTACTTACTGATTCTCATGTTATTTATAAATGTGGAGATACCAAAAATGTAATGAGATATTGCGCCAGGTGTTCTTACATCCATATTTATTACAGTGGATGTTTTATGTAGATGAATGATGAATTTGTTCTGATACTTTTAAAGTGACATAAACCTCTTCCAAAAGAAGAATAACATCAAAATGCATTTATTTTTCTAGTACCTCCTAAAGTGTCTGAAATCGCCAAACCACCACACATTATACATTTGGAAGAAACTGTTCTGACTTGTCACATTTCAGGATATAAGCCTGCAGACATTTCGCTTTGTTGTTTTCTACAAAGAGAGGGAGGAAATAAAAGTGAGATTTTCCAATGGAGTTCTGCACCTGGCCACTCGCAAGCACCTGAAGCTATTGACCAGCAAAGTCTTATTTGCAACGGCGACTCTGCAAAGGAGTCTTTCCACATTGAGATGACAGCTGTTACACATGATGGCCGCTCCAGTGCAAAATGCAAAATTATATTCATCCCTGATATTGATAATGATGACGGAACTGTCCTCTTTCTTCACGTTTTACACAGCACTCTTGGAAAGCCTATTATTAAATCCATCCAATTGAATGTTGAAGGAAGTAAGTATACACTGCAGCACACGGTGCAGCAGGTAGAGCTGCTGCCTCACAGGGACAGAGGCTCGGAGTTTGACCTGGGGTGTTGTCTGTGTGGAGTTTGCACGTTCTCCTTGTGACTGCTGGGTTTTCTCCCGGTGCTCCGGTTTCATCCCATATTCCAAAGACGTGCGGGTTTGTAGGTTAATTGGCCTCTGTAAATTGCCCCTAGTGTTAAGGGAGTGGTTGAAAAAGTGGGATGACATAGAACTAGTGTGAACAGGTGATCGATGTTTGCTGTGGGTTTTTTTAATTGAAGGGTCTGTTCGCATGTTGTGTTTCTAAAGTAGACTAAATGATGTCAAGAAAACAATTATCTTTATTTGTTTATAAAAGCGTCTTACTAAATCAATACCTCAGGTAAAATGTAGTTTAGCTTAGAGATACAGCATGGAAACAGGCGCTTCTACACACCAAGTCCACACCAAACATCGATCACCTGTTCCACATTATTCCACTTCCTCACCTATTCCCTACACGCTGAGGGCATTAACCTACAAACCCACACGTCTTTGGGATGTGGGAGGAAACTCACGCGGTCATAGGGAGAATGTGCAAACTCCACACAGACAGCACCGGAGGTCAGGATCGAACCTGGATGTCCGGCTCTATGAGACAGCAGCTCTACCAGCTACACCACTGTTCCGCCCAAAATTACTCTGTTTTAAATATATACTTTTAAGTTAACCGTCCTTTCTGTAATTATATCTCACAAATAATCCAAAATACTATGCAGTAAATCTTACTAGTGTGTGTGGGTCTGTTAAAATGGCTGGATTGCAGTTACATCTCAACTGGATTTGAGTATAGGAGCAGGGAGGTTCTACTGCAGTTGTACAGGGTCTTGGTGAGACCACACCTGGAGTATTGCGTACAGTTTTGGTCTCCAAATCTGAGGAAAGGCATTCTTGCCATAGAGGGAGTGCAGAGAAGGTTCACCAGACTGATTCCTGGGATGTCAGGACTTTCATATATCTTTGGAATTCTCTGCCACAGAAGGTAGTTGAGGCCAGTTCATTGGCTATATTTAAGAGGGAGTTAGATGTGGCCCTTGTGGCTAAGGGGATCAAGGGGTGTGGAGAGAAGGCAGGTACAGGATACTGAGTTGGATGATCAGCCATGATCATATTGAATGGCGGTGCAGGCTCGAAGCGCCGAATGGCCTACTCCTGCACCTATTTTCTATGTTTCTATGTAACTGCACTAGACAAAATAAACTCAGCAAGTTTTATACAATGCACTGTAAATTCTAAAACCATGAAATCTTCTCTCCTTTTTCCTTTCTCAAATAAAAACAGTTGCACCAAAGATGACTAATATTATTGCTCCGCCTCACATTATTCATGAAGAGATGATTGCTCTGTCTTGTCCTATTGACGGATTTAAGCCAAGACCACTGGCCATCACTTGGTACCAAAAACCCAACATAGCAAACGAGAACATGGGATTGAAAGAAATTGTGAGAACTGTGTTTGGAAGCGAAGATGTTATTGCTGATTGGGATCTGCCTAAATATTCCCACTCTCTAAATGAGTTGGCCAATGAAGACAATACTTATAGTGTCACCAGTTTCCTAAAATTTACACCGACGATTCTCGCAGACCATGAAACCGTGTACGTTTGTGAAGTTGAACATCCAGCTACGGCTTCAAATACACAACGTCAGGTCAAACTTGACGTAAAAGGTACAGTCTGAATTTCTCTATTCCTATTATGGATTGTAAGATACAATAGGAGCAGGCTCTTCCCCTCCGTACGTACTCCTGCAGTCTGGAATGTGCCAGTGGCCATCTGCTGGGAGACCAACAAGTTTCGGGCAGACCAAATAATGTATTTTACCAAATCTATATGCAGGTTAGACCAGGCATCAGGATAATAATTCAGGTGAATGTGCTACCAATGTCCACTCTGGCTTAATATCAACACTTTTTAATTACCCTTTCAAAGTAGGTGGTAACGTGGACAGTGAAGATGAATATCAAAAATCACATTTGGCTTTTGATCATCTGTGCAAGTGGGCTATGGAATAGCCAATGGAGTTTAATGCAGATCAATACAGTTTGTATGTTCTCCTTATGACTGTGTGGGTTTTCTCTGGGTGCTCTGGTCTCCCACACTTCAAAGACCTACAGATGTGTAGGTTAGTTGGCTTTTGTAAATTGTAAATTGCCCCGTGTGGAGGATTGTGGTAGAGTATGGGGCGATCGATGGTCGGCATGGACTCGGTTGGCTGAAGAGCCGGTTTCACTCTGTATCTCCAAAGTCTAAAGTGCCAGGTGCTGCATATTTGGTAAATCAAACCAAGGCAGAACCTTACAATGAATGGTAGGACCCTGGGAAATGTTGTAGAACAGAGGGACCTGGGAGTGCAGGTGCGTTGTTCCCTGAAAGTGGTGTCGAAGGTAGATAGGGTAATAAAGAAGGATTTTGGTACATTGGCCTTCATTTGTCATGGTATTGAGGATAGAAAGTTACAGTTGTACAAGTTGTTGGCGAGGCAACATTTAGTTGTTCAGTTTTGGTCACCCTGCTATAGGAAGGATGTCACTAAGCTTCAAGGAGTGAAGAGAAGATGTATGTGGATGTTGCTGGGACTTGAGGGCCTGAGCAAGAGGGAGAGTTTGAGCAGGTTAGAACTTTTTTTTGGAGCACAAGTTGGCTGATCTTATAGAGGCGTCTTTTACATAGGATAGGGGAATCAACAAACTGGTGGCATAGGTTTAAAGTGAAAGGGGCAAGATTTAGTAGAAATCTGAGGGGAAACGTTTTCAATCAGAAGGTATTGGGTGTGTGGAAAGAGTGCCAGAGGAGGTAGTTGAGACGGGTACTATAACAACATTTTAAAGACTTGAACAGATAGATACATGGATCGGAAAGGTTTAAAGGGATACAAGCCAAATGTCTATAAATGGGATGAGCTGAGATGGGGCATCTTGGTTGTGGACAAGCTTGACTGATGGGCCTATTTCCGTGTTATATGACTCGAACAAAAATCCCTGCAGAATGTCTGAACCTTTCACAGCTTTTTCCTTCCCCTTTCTCTTCAGCAATCCCAGAATGTGAAGACATTAAGTTGGCGCCGGAAATCCCAATTGCAGAAGAATTTGCTGTTTCAACCTGCAGGATACATTCCTTCTTCCCAAAGAACATTACAGTTACTTGGAAAATGGATAACAAACTAATGCAGGAAACTAAAGCTGAAAATGAACCCACCTTGGGCCCCGATGGTCGTTATAGCTTCACAGATCTTCTGAAGTTCATCCCTGCGAGAGAAGACCTTGGAAAGATATTAACCTGCAAATTCCAGCATGAAAGTATCATCGGCGCAAAAAGAACTGACCATAAATTGGATAAACTGAGTAAGGGAATGTTTTATTTATTTTTTATTTTGAAAGATTGAATATCGGAGTCCATTGTTGATCATTTACCTAGAGTGATAGAGCATGGAAACAGGCCCTTTGGCCCAACTTGCCCACACCAGCCAACATGTCCCAGCTACACTAGTCCACCCCTGCTTGCATTTGGTTCATATCCCTCCAAACCTGTCCTAACCATGTACCTGTTTAACTGTTTCTTAAACATTGGGATAGTCCCAGCCTCGACTACCTCCTCTGGCAGCTCGTTCCACACACCCACCACCCTTTGTGTGAACACGTAACCCCACAGATTTCTATCAAATCTTTTCCCCTTCACCTTCAACCTATGTCCTCGATTCACCTAATCTGGGCAAGAGACTCTGTGCATCTACCTGATCTATTCCTCTCATAATTTTATACACCTATATAAGATCACCCTTCACCGCCCCAGCACTTCAAGGTCCAAGTTATATAAAGGAATATATATAGGAGGATAGTCAAATAAGAATATAAAGCAGGATAGTAAAAGCTTCTTTAGGTATGTGAAGAGGAAAAAAGTACTTAAGACCAAAGTTGGACCCTTGAAGACTGAAAAAGGTGAATTTATTATGGGGAACAAGGAAATGGCAGATGAGTTGAACAGGTACTTTGGATCCATCTTCACTAAGGAGGACACAAACAATCTTCCAGATATACTACTGGCCAGAGGATCTGGAGTGACGGAGGAACTGAAGGAAATCCACATTAGGCAGGAAATGGTGTTGGGTAGACTGATGGGACTGAAGGCTGATAAATCCCCAGGGCCTGATGGTCTGCATCCCAGGGTACTTAAGGGAGTGGCTCTTGAAATCGTGGATGCATGGTGATAATTTTCCAATGTTCTATAGATTCAGGATCAGTTCCTGTGGATTGGAGGGTAGCTAATGTTATCCCACTTTTTAAGAAAGGAGGGAGAGAGAAAACAGGGAATTATAGGCCAGTTAGCCTGACATCCGTGGTGGGGAAGATGCTGGAGTCAATTATAAAAAATGAAATACCGGCACATTTGGATAGCAGTAACAGAATCGGTCTGAGTCAGCATGGATTTATGAAGGCTTGACTAATGTTCTGGAATTTTTTGAGGATGTAACTTGGAAAATGGACAAGGAGCCAGTGGATGTAGTGTACCTGGACTTTCAGAAAGCATTTGATAAGGTCCCACATGGGAGATTAGTGGGTAAAATTAGGGCACATCGTATTGGGGGTAGAGTGCTGACATGGATAGAAAATTGGTTGGCAGAGAGGAAACAAAGAGTAGGGATTAACGGGTCTCTTTCAGAATGGCAGGCTGTGACTAGTGGGGTACCGCAAGGCTCAGTGCTGGGACTGCAGTTATTTACAATTTACATCAATGATTTAGATGAAAGGATTCATAGTAACATTAGCAAATTTGCAGATGACCCAAAGCTGGGTGGCAGTGTGAACTGTGAGTAGGATGCTATGAGAATGCAGGGTGACTTGGACAGGTTGGGGGAGTGGGCAGATGCATGGCAGATGAAGTTTAATGCGGATAAATGTAAGGTTATCCACTTTGGTAGCAAAAACAGGAAGGCCGATTACTATCTAAATGGCGTCAAGTTGGGAAAAGGGGAAGCACAACGGGATCTGGGGGTCCTTGTTCATCAGTCAATGAAAGTAAGCATGCAGGTACAGAAGGCAGTGAAGAAAGCGAATTGCATGTTGGCCTTTATAACAAGAGGATTTGAGTATAGGAGCAAAGAGGTCCTTCTGCAGTTGTATAGGGCCCTAGTGCAACCACACCTGGAGTATTGTGTGCAGTTTTGGTCCCCTAATTTGAGGAAGGACATTCTTGCTATTGAGGGAGTGCAGCTTGGGTTTATAAGGTTAATTCCCGGGATGGCAGGACTGTCATATGCTGAGAGAATGGAGCTGCTGGGCTTGTACACTCTGGAGTTTAGAAGGATGAGAGGATATCTTATTGAAACATATAAGATTGTTAAGGGTTTGGACACACTAGAGGCAGGAAACATGTTCCCGATGTTGGGGGAGTCCAGAACCAGGGGCCACAGTGACAATTAAACACTTTTTTTCACAGAGAGTTGTGAGTTTGTGGAATTCTCTGCCTCGGTGGATACTTTGGATAAGTTCTCTGGATACGGTGAATAGGTTCTCGGGATACTTTCAAGAGAGCTAGATAGGGCTCTTAAAAATATCGGAGTCGGGGGATATGGGGAGGGCAGGAACGAGGTAGTGATTGGGGATGATCAGCCATGATCACATTAAATGGCGGTGCTGGCTCGAAGGGCCGAATGGCCTACTCCTGCACCTATTGTCTGAGTTCCAATCTTAAATTGCAAGAATTAGTGACAAACACAAAGTGCTGGAGGAACTCAGTGGAGTGGGCAACACCTCTGGAGAAAATTGATGGGTGATGTTTTGGGTCGGGACCCATCTTCAGACCGTTCTTCAGTCCCAATCCAAAACGTCATCTATCCATGTTCTCCAGAGATGCTACCTGACCTGCTGAGTTATTACTGAATACTCTCTAGAATTTAGGAGATTGAGAGGGGATCTTATAGAAACTTACAAAATTCTTAAGGGGTTAGACAGGCTAGATGCAGGAAGATTGTTTCCGATGTTGGGGAAGTCCAGGACAAGGGGTCACAGCTTAAGGATAAGGGGGAAATCCTTTAAAACCGAGATGAGAAGAACTTTTTTCACACAGAGAGTGGTGAATCTCTGGAACTCTCTGCCACAGAGGGTAGTTGAGGCCAGTTCATTGGCTATATTTAAGAGGGGGTCAGATGTGGCCCTTGTGGCTAAGGGGATCAGGGGGTATGGAGAGAAGGCAGGTACGGGATACTGAGTTGGATGATCAGCCATGATCATATTGAATGGCGGTGCAGGCTCGAAGGGCCGAATGGCCTACTCCTGCACCTATTTTCTATGTTTCTATGTTACTGCCATTTAATTTGGCCATTCAGCCTATCAAGTCTACTTCATCATCGATTCATAGTTGACCTATCTTTCCCCCTCAACCCCCTTCTCCTGCCTTCTCCCCATAACCCCCGACACCCGTACTAATCACCCCTGTCAACCCCCACCTTAAAAATATCCATTGACTTGGCTTCCACAGCCTTTTGTGGCAATGAATTCCACAGATTTCACACACTCTGACTAAATAAATTCTTCCTCATCTCCTTTGAAAAGATACATTGAAGTGTGATGATAATCCCGAAATGAAGGCGAGGAGCCCGGTGTTTCGGGAAGCATTTTATTTGCTGTCCTTCTCCTGACCAGACAAGTCTGCAAGAGAGAGATTGCACCTAAATGTCCTTTATCCCTGTAGCTAAGGGCCGCCCCCGGACTCATCCATGCCCGTGCCGAGGAGTTCGATAGTGGAAATGACCCGACTCTTGGGAGCCGTCACAACATCATTTTATTCTGAGGCTGTGGCCTGTGGTCGGAGAATCTCCCACTAGTAGAAACATCCTCTCCACATTCACTCCATGTCTATTTTATGTCTATCTTTGGTATAAACCAGCATCTGCATTTGCTTTTGTATTACATTCTATCCAAGAGTTAATGTTGTTTTGTTTTTTTGCAGCGTCTCCACCGTTATTGGACGACATGAAAATTGAACCACAAAATCCCAAACCAGGAGATTTGACAACATTCTCGTGCCATGCACGTGGCTTCTATCCAAAGGATGTTAAGTTCATGTGGTTCAAAAATGAGAAGATGATTGATGATAATGAGATCACTTTTACTGACCCAGAGATCGATAAAAACACTGGCTTCTTCTGCAGTGAAAGTCGGTGGAAGTATAAGATTTTACCTGATGACCATCAAATCAATTTCAAAGTTGAGGCTCTTCACTTTCAAACTGTTCATCGACCCGCTAAGGTCTTTCACACCTTACACCTTGGAGGTATGTCATAGTCATACAGCCTGGAAACGGGCCCAGTTGCTCAACTTGTCCACACCGACCAACATGTCCCATCTACACTAGTACCACCTGCTTACGTTTGGCCCATATCTCACTAAACCTGTCCTATCCAAGTACCTACCTAATTGTATACACCCACCACTCTTTGTGTGAGAAAGTTACCCCTCAGATTCATATTAAACCTTTCCCCCATTTACCTTGAATCTATGTCCCCTGGTTCTTGATTCCCTTTCTCTTGGCAAGCGACTGAGTCTACCTGCTCTATTCCTCTCATGATCTTGTCATGCGTTCATCATCTATTTTGTGGCTTGGACTAGTTTGGTTTCCCCGCCTTTTTCTTCTTCCTGTCTGAAGAAAGGTCCCAACTGTATATGATATTATGGAGACATATATAATGTCGACAGTCAGAACCTTATTCCCCAGGGTGGAAATACAAAGAATGCAAGGCATAGCTATTAATCGAGAGGTGGTAACTTTAACGGAGATGTGTGGGGCAAGTTTTTTTTTTAGACAGAGTGTGGTGGGTGTCTGGAATGAGCTGCTACGGGTAGTGGTGGAGGCAGATACGGTGGCGGTGTTTAAATTGCATTTAAATAGGCACATGGATATGCAGGGAATGGAGGGATAGGGTTCAATTATCGGTCGATGAGATCAGTTTAGCTCGGCACCATGTTCGGCACAAACGTCATAGGCCGAAGGTCCCGTTTCTGTGGTGTACTGTTCTATGTAACCTGAAAAATCTTTTGTCCATGTTGGCCACAGATGCTGCCTGACCCACTGAGTTGCTCCAGCACTTTGTGCTATTACTGCAATAATTTTATCTGATGAGTTCTCCTGGGCTTCTAAGCATTGTACTGCAATAAAATTTAATCAGGTTATAGAAGTTCTTGAACACACAACGGCCTGCAAATGCAGGTTTACAAAAAAAGCCACACAGTGCTGAAGTAACTCATCGGGTCAGGCAGCATCTCTGGAGAGCATGGGTGGAAGACCATTCTTCAGATTGATTGTTGGGGGGGGGGGGGGAGAAAGCCAGAAAAAAGGTGGGGAGGTGACGAAGCCTGGCAAGTGTTAGGTGGATACATGTGAGGGGATGGGTTTGATTATCAGATGCGGTGGACAAAGGCTAGGGATGAAAAGGTGACAAAAGAGTGTCAAAAAAAGAGAGACGAGGAGTGAAAGTTTTTTCAAAGAACTTTGATATTTGAAGAAAAACCTAGTTGGGAAATGTGGCGACTCTTGTGTAGGCCATTCGGCTCATCAAGTCTACTCCGCCATTCAATCATGACTGATCTCTCTCTCCATCTTAATCTCATTCTCCTGCCTTCTCCCCATAACCCCTGACAACCGTATTAATCAAGAACTAATCAAATGTAATCTACTATTCTGACACTCTTGTAGTTAGGTTTGTTAGTGTATATATGTAGTAAGATTCTATTAGATTGTATGCAAAAGAAGAATTTGACTGTACCTAGCTATAGACTTGTGACAATAACTTACAGGTCCACCATTAATTTCCCCGCACCCTTGGTTCCAGAGCCTTGCTGGATTATCTGTTTTGCTGGACCAATAGAGGTCACAGCCTCTGAGACGAGTCTAGCGGTACCGGAACGGTCCACCTAGGCCGCTGACACCTGCCTCGGAAGTTGGCTTTGGGGACAGATCTGCCGGCCACAGGGGGAAAATGTCTCGCCAGTCGGCCGCGGAAGTCATGATGAGGTCGAGGTCGGCTGTTTCACCAAGCCGAGGCTTCACATTTTTGGGGTGACTTCCCAGGGGTGGGTTGGGAGGGGGGGGGGGGGGGGGGGGGGGGGGGGGAAATAAAAAGTGCACTCTCCTAATTTTGTCTGGATTAAAGGTGTTGTTCCACCAGGTGCTGGAAAATCAGTGGTGAACCTGTACCTTTGATCCTGTTGCAATGTGAAGCCAAAGCGAGGGATACAGGTGGAAGGGGAGGGGTGAGATAATAGGATAAATGGATGTGTACCAGTGTGGGGCACTGTGAGGAGAAGGGGACATCTTATTACCCAGCATTGCACAAGGTTAAGGGCGGACTTGATAGAGGTCTTATAATGATGAGAGGGATAGACAGAGTTGACGTGGATAAGCTTTTTTCCGTTGAGAGTAGGGAAGATTCAAACAAGAGGACATGATTTGAGAATTAGGGGACAGAAGTTTAGGGGTAACATGAGGGGGAACTTATTTACTCAGAGAGTGGTAGCTGTGTGGAAGGAGCTTCCAGTGGAAGTGGTGGAGGCAGGTTCGTTTTTATCATTTAAAAATAAATTTGATAGATATATGGACGGGAAAGGAATGGAGGGTTATGGTCTGAGTGCAGGTAGATGGGACTAGGGGAGAATAAGTGTTCGGCATGGACTAGAAGGGCCGAGATGGCCGATTAGGAAAAGGGGAGATGCAACGAGACCTGGGTGTCATGGTACACCAGTCATTGAAAGTAGGCATGCAGGTGCAGCAGGCAGTGAAGAAGGCGAATGGTATGTTAGCATTCATAGCAAAAGGACTTGAGTGTAGGAGCAGGGAGGTTCTACTGCAGTTGTACAGGGTCTTACTGAGATCACACCTGGAGTATTGCGTACAGTTTTGGTCTCCTAATCTGAGGAAGGACATTCTTGCCATAGAGGGAGTACAGAGAAGGTTCACCAGGCTGATTCCTGGGATGTCAGGACTTTCATATGAAGAAAGACTGGATAGATTTGGCTTGTACTCGCTAGAATTTAGAAGATTTGGGGGGGATCTTATAGAAACTTACAAAAACAAGATGCAGGAAGATTGTTCCTGATGTTGGGGAAGTCCAGAACAAGGGGTCACAGTTTAAGGATAAGGGGGAAATCTTTTAGGACCGAGATGAGTGTTGAATCTTTGGAATTCTCTGCCACAGAATGTAGTTGACGCCAGTTCATTGGCTATTTTTAAGAGGGATGTGGCCCTTGTGGCTAAAGGGATCAGGAGGTATGGAGAGAAGGCAAGTACAGGATACTGAGTTGGATGATCAGCCATGATCATATTGAATGGCGGTGCAGGCTCGAAGGGCCGAATGGCCTACTGCTGCACCTATTTTCTTTGTTTCTATGTTTCCGTGCTGTAATGATTATATGGTTAAGTCAATGTTCATACAACCATCCTACCAACAATTAGTGAGCAGTCCTGACCAAAGATCCTATAGCGGAGCAAGATAGGCTACTCCTGCGAAATGCAATGGGCTGACGTGTAGTACGCTATGGAGGGGATCCTGGGCATTTTTCCCCGCCCATTTTAGTAACCGGAGCCTACCTGACCCGACCCGACTCGCAGTGTAATCAATGTTGCGGGGGAACAGTTTGTGTGTGTGATATAGGGTTAGATTCATAATTCTGTTAGTTCATACTTCTGTTCATTCTTGTTAAAGAATTAAATGTTTATAAACACACAGACATGAATGTGATATAAATGTATATACTCATATAACACACAGAATTATAGTTCTTCTGATTTTTATATCCAATAATGAACTTTATTTCAGACTAGACAAGGGACATTAAATAAGAAACATTGTAAACCTCCCCGCAACTTCACACACACTAAGCCCTAATCCCCCCCCCCCAGCACTCCCTTGCCTCCCCCCACACTACAATGTCTCCCCCCCTATGCCGTAGTCCCTTAACCCACCAGCCCTCAGCCCTCAACCCCACATCTCTCCCCATGCTTTCTGCACCCCAGGCCCCTACCCCACCTCTCTCTCCCAAAGATCTTATACCGGAGCTCCGCTATAAGATCTTTGCTCTCTCCCTCCCCTGGCCCTACCTAACCTTCCTGCGCCACCACTACCCCACTTGCACTACTCTCTTCCTCTCTCCCCGCTGCCCCGGGCCGCGCACCCCTCTTCCCGCTGCCCCAGACCGCACACCCCCCTCTCCCCGGGCCGTGCACCCCTTCTCCCCAACCAAGTCAGAGACTTGCGAAGATACGGGAGCGGAGGTGGAAGCAAAGATCCGATCTTTGGCCGGAAGCAAGATGGCGGAACAAGATGGCGTAGGCTGGTTGCTAAAATGAGTCCTATAATCACCCATGAATCTGCCCAGGAGTAGGCCATCTTGCTCTGCTATAAGATCTTTGGTCCTGACCTACCCTCTACCATCAGACTGTAATTGATCAGACTTTACTGTACTTTATATTGCACTAAACTATATTCAAGTTACTCCCTGTATCCTGTATCTACACCGAGGATGGCTCTAATGCAATCACGTATAGCCTGTCCACTGACTGGAGAGCACACATACTTCGGTACACGTGACAACAAAACTAAAATAAATGCCAGTTTGAGTGCAATTGTTCTGGGAAAAGGCAGATTTGTTTACCGCAACTGCACTATAATACAATTGGGCAATATCTAAACTTTGCTTTATTTTTCCAAATAGGAACTCCAATGCTTTCTGATATCATTCTTGAGCCAGAAACTCCATTCTATGGCCAGCCTCTAGTTCTTAAATGCAACGTGACCAATTTTTCTCAGAATGGAATCTCCACCAATTGGCTAATGGACAATGAACCTATTTTGAAAGGAGTCAGGAATACAGACCCCAGGGAGGAACAAGATGGATTTTATCAGTTGTGCTCCTGTCTGGACCTGACACCCACAGCTTTACATTACAACAAGAAACTTGTCTTTGAGGTGAAAAATGAAGTTACATCTGAAGTTATTACCAAACACTTATATTTACCACTTCCAGGTAAGTGAAACTGGTGGGAAGCCTTAACTTAAAAAAATTGTTAACAAGGATGGAATTGATCAGTCGGGTACTAAGGTTTTAAAAGAAAACTTTGGGTGGCGCAGAGGTGGAGTTGTGGACTTGCAACACCAGAGACTCGGATTCGATCCTGACCTCAGGTGCTATCTATGCTGAGTTTGCATGTTCTCCCCTTGACCGAGTGGGCTTCCTCCGGGTGCTCTGGTTTCCTCCCACAACCCAAAGACCTGCAGGTTTGGAGGTTAATTGGCTTTGGTAAAATTGTAAAGTGCCCCTTGTGTGTAGGTTAGGGCTAGTGAATGGGCTGATCGCTAGTCGGCTTACTCAGTGGGCCGAAGGCCCTGTTTCCACTATGTATCTCCAAAGTCTAAAGTAAAAGTTAATTGGCCTCTGTAAATTGTCCCCTACTGTACAGGGAGTGGATGAGAAAATGGGATAACATAGAACTAGTGTGAACATGTTAGCGATGGCCAGCGTGGATTAGCTAGGCCTAAGAGCCCAGCTTGCTGTATTTCTGAACTAAACTATCCACTGTCGAAAGTGAGACCATCTCAATATGTGCATATTCTACTCTATTTTAAGGTAATTCCCCCAATGTGTCTGAAATCAACCGCAAAGCTCAAGAGGAAAGCACAGTGGCATCTTTCACGGTTTCGTTGACTGATTATGTACCTCAGAAAATTGAGGTGAAGTGGTTCAAAGGAGAACAACGCTATGTAGGGCCTGTCCATAATAGTCAACCTCAGGTTGCCACCACTGGCCTCTTCTCTTCAACAACAGAAATACAATTTATTCCAGAACCATGTGATCATGACTTGGAAATCAGATGTGAGATATTTCATCTGGAAACAAAGAAAAGGATTTACCGAAAGTGTCGCTTAACATTTTGAGGTAAA
This sequence comes from Leucoraja erinaceus, assembly GCF_028641065.1. Lineage (NCBI taxonomy): Eukaryota > Metazoa > Chordata > Chondrichthyes > Rajiformes > Rajidae > Leucoraja > Leucoraja erinaceus. Next base: position 41,516,998 of record NC_073394.1, read on the forward strand.
TATGACATTGCCTCCAAAGCATGGTTTCGACAAGGCTAGGTTTTAAAATAGCTAGTTTCTTCCCAGCTGTTATCATGCAATTGAACCGTCATCTCACCAACTAGATTGCAGTCCTGACCTCCCTTCCAACTTTATCTTGCACTAAATGTTGTACCCTTTTAAATTTATGAGTCATGGGAGCAGAATTAGACCATTCGGCCCATTGAGTCTACTCCGCCATTCAATCATGGTTGGTGCATCTTTCACTCTCAACCCCATTCTCCTGCCTTTATCTGTTCACTTTGGACAGTTTGATTTTACCATGCATAGTCTTTCCGCTGACTAGTCTTCTACTGACTGGATAGCATGCAACAAAAAACATTTCACTGTACCTCGGTACATGTGACAATAAACTAAACTAAACCATTGGATCATATAGCCATTCCTGGCAAAATGTCATGTAATCAATGTGCTGGAGTGACTCAGTGGGTCAGGCAGCATCTATGGAGAACATGCATAGGGATGACGTTTTCGGTCGGTCCCTCCTTCAGATTGATTGTGCTGGGTGGAGGAAATCTCATAAACTATCATGTCGGAAGGAACTGAGGCTGATTGACTGTCGGTACCTGTACCTGGTTTACAGGTACCTGTAATACCTGTAAACTCCATTATCATATCTGCCTCCACCACCACCACCACCACGGGCAGCTATGAAGGCTCCACCATACTCTGTATAAAAAAAACCTCACCCCGTACATCTGCTTTAAACTCCTTAAATCTCCTTTAAACTGGCTACTCGCGCTTTCAAGCTACGGCCTCTTATATTATATATGCCTCTCATCATTTTATATACTTACTAGACTAAGTGGGACCCATTGGGTGACCTGTTTGGGGCGGGGCTGGGCTGCTTGGGGCTGGGCTACTTGGGGCAGGGCTGCTTGGGGCGGGGCTGGGTTGCTTTGGGTCCCTCCGAAAGTCCGGTTGGAAACCTTCCGCTGGCCACCCTTATAAATACGCGATGGCGCAGGAAGGGGCCGATCGTCACGGAGAGTGACGGGAAGAGACTAACCCGCGCGGCGCTGACTGTCAGGTGAAGAGATCGATCTGCGCACGCGCGGTTTTTAAGATTTATAAACCTCGCTAACATTTACGACATTCAACCAATCTGAACGAAACTTGGTGCAATCGCAGCACAGGAGAACGGTGAGTGAACTGGCGAAAAATCATAGCGTTATCGCGAACCATTTTTGCGTAAATAGAATGACCGCCAAACCGGAAGATAAAAAGATCAGAGTTTTATGTATGTGTAGATAGATAGAATATATCAGGTTTCCCCTCAATCTCTGTCGTTCCAGAGAATACAATTCAAGTTTGTTCAATCTTTCCGTGTTGGTAATGTGCCTAATTCAGGCTGTTAACCACAATGACCTTGCAGTTTGATGCAAGGCAAGGAGATCATAAAAATGTAGGTGTGTTAGGGTAACTAACACAGCAGTGCGTGATGTGAACATTCTTGGGTTTTGTTGAAGGGACATTGACTCTTTTTCTCTCTCCACAGATGCTGCCTGGTCTGCTGACTATTTCCAGAGGGATTTTGTAACAATATGTAAAGTTAACTTTAAATCTTGCCATAAGCTGTGAGCCTTGGAGGAGTTGGAGGATCAATCACTGTAGCAGTTTTGGGAACTAAGGAGCAAACTAAAAAAGGAGACCAGAAGGGCAAAAGAGGGCCAGGAGATAGCACTGGCCGGCAGCATAAAAGACAATCCCAAAAGATTTTATGAATACGAAAGTGGGAATTAGAGAGAGAGTGGGACCTCTCAGGAATAAAGCGGTCATCTCTGTGTGGAGCCACAGGAGATGGGCAAGGTGCTCAATGAGTATTTCTCCTCTGTATTAACCAAGGAGAAAGACAGTAGGACAGAAGAAATTGGAGCAGTCACTGGAAGTATCATGAGAGCAGTCAGGGTTATCGTCGAGGAAGTACTGAAGGTACTGACGTATTTAAAGGTAGACATGTATATGTTAAATCTATCAGATACTAGACCAAGTGCAGATCCGTTGGGTCTGCTCCCCCAATGGTGTGATCCCCCAACCCAATGTTCCACCATGCACCCGTCTCCTCCAACGGAACTGAACCCGTTCCCAAATGTAAGATTCCAGCACTCCCCTGCCTCCCTCAGCAGTGGATTTAAAAAAAATTCCAATTGCACCTCCCCTGCCCGCTGCAGCAGTTCCAATTGCAATACCAATGGGCCCTCCCCCTCCTGTTGAAGCACTTGCTGTGCTATCCCATTGAGGTGAAAAGTTCAGAGTGTTCCTGTCTTGCAACTTTGTTTTGAAGTGTGTTGGAAGTTGATAGGAAGGAGCAGCCGTCAACGAATCAAAAGGCAGAAAGGCAGCCAGACGGCAGGCGGCAGCCACACAGTTTTAATATATAATAGATATCCGAGAACATTGCGTGAAACTAGAGAGGAAATTGCGGGAGCCCTTGTTGAAATTTACGTGTTGTCCTTAAATACAGGAGAGGTGCTTGAGGATTGGAGAGTGGCAAATGGTGTGCCTCTTCAAGAAGGGCTGCAGGGAAAATGCTGGGAACTATAGGCCAGTGAGCTCAACATCTGCAGTTGGTACGTTACTGGAGAGTATTCTGAGGAATGGGATATCCTGGCATTTAGACTGTCAAGGCTGATTAGGGATAGTCGGCATGGTTTTGTACATGAGAGGTCATCTCACAAATCTGATTGATTTTTTTGAAGACATGAGCAAAAAGATTGAATGTGCACATGGACTGCACATGGACTTCGACAAGCTGCCGCATGGTAGGCTACTCCAGAAGGTTATATCTCATGGGATCCAAGGAGAGATAGCTGAATGGATAGCAAATTGGCTCCCTGGAAGGAAGCAGAGGGTGATAGTGGAAGGTTGCTTCTCAGAATAGAGGCCTGTGACTAGTGGTGTGCCACAGGGTTCGGTGCTGGGCCCGTTACTGTTTGTCATCTGCATTAACGATTTGGATGAGAACATACACGGCAAGATTAGCATGTTTGCTAATGATATAAAAGTTAGTGTTTTTGCAGATAGTGAAGATGGTTGTGAACAATTGCAGCAGGGTCTGGAACGATTGGTCAGGTGGGCGGAGGAATGGTTGATGGAATTTAATACAGAGAAGTGTGAGGTGTCGAACAAGGGCAGGCCTCTGGGTTGTGTTGTAGAGCAGAGAGATCAAAGTGTGCAAGAGTACAAGTGCATGATTCCTTGAAGGTTGAGTCGCAGGTAGATAAGGTGGTCAAAAAGGCTTGGCACTTTGGCCTTCATCAGTCAGTTGCAGTTTGGAGGTCGTGTTGCAGTTGTATAAGACGTTGGTGAGGCTGCATTTTGAGCATTGTTTTTAGTTCTGGGCAAAATGTTCCATGAATGATGTTGGCAAGCTGGAAAGGATACAGAAAGGATTTACGAGGATGTTGCCAGGACTAGATGATGTGAACTATAGGGAGAGGTTAAGTAGGCTGGGTCTCTATTCCATGGAGCGTAGGAGAATGAGGGGTGATCTTATAGAGGTATACAAAATCATGAGAGGAATAGATCGGGTAGATGCACATGATATATACATCTGTTGCTTCCAATTGCTGCCAATACACAGCATATTTTAATTCAGAGCAATTTGATATTGGCAAGTTAGGTGAGATCATGACTCATCTTTGAGATTTACAGGAGCGTTCAGGAGCTTCCAACGGAATATCTAACTCATAGCATATAATGTACATAGAACAGCACAGCATAGGTACAGGCCCCACGGCCCACCAAGTCTGTGTCAAACATGATGCGAAGACTTAATTAATCTCTGCCTGCATGTGCTCCATATCCTTCCGTTCCCAGTATATCTAAAAGCCTGTTAAACGCCACTATGGTATCTGCCTCTACTGCCACTCCTGGCAGCATGTTCCAGGCACCCACCTCCTCTGCAGAAAAACCTGCCCTATACTTCCTTTAAACTATTACACTTCCAACCTTCGAGCTATGCCCCCTAATATTTGATATAATGTTGGATATACATTTACTGATGATAACTGTAAGGTGCAGATACTCCATTCTGTAAAATTAAGGCCACAAAAGACCAGACATTTCGTGTAAAATTATCCCTCATCTCACTGTTACAATTCTTCCCATTACATTCCATTCCATTCAAACATTATGTTCAAATGCCATTGACAAAAAGGTCAACTTTTTTTTCCCCAGTTGGAGAATCTAGAACCAGAGGACACAGGTTTAAGGTGATAGGGGAAAGATTTAAACGGTAACTGAGGGACAGCTGTATCACACAGAGGGTAGTGGGTGTATGGAACGAGCTGCCAGGCAAGCTAGTTGACTGATTTACTGATCTGAAGAAGAATCGCGTCCAGAAACGTCATCTCTCCATTCCCTCCAGAGATGTTGCCTGACCTGCTGAGTTCCTCCAGAACTTTATGTTTTGTTATCATCCTGAGTATTAATGATGTAACCTGTAAATGCTTAAAAGTTGAAATACATTTTAAAAGCATTTCAGATGCAATCTCAATATATTTTCAAAATCATTATTTTATCCCAGTCTTCCCAAAAGATTTGCTTAATGTTTCCATTATACTCAAATATTTGAGGATTTAAATGTTTGTTGTGTAGGTGATTTTGAATGTTTTCTGTAAAGATGATGTTTTTCATTAAAATATTTGCTATTAAATAACAATGCATTCCTAGAGTATTTTAGTTCTTTTCTTACATATCTTGACCTAAATGATTTCAAAGCTATTTATGTTGCATAATTACTTGAAATAACCTATTCCATATTGAAAAATGGCCAAGAGATGCTGAATATTGGTTAAACATATTGGTTAATTTGTTTATTGTTTTGCGCTCTTATTGAGGATTAGATAACTATGATGGGCAATCCTGGACATCAAATATGTCTCATTTGACAACACAAGGAACTGCAGACACTGGAATCTTGAGTAAAACACAAAGTGCTGGAGGAACTCATTGGGTCTGGCAACATTTGTGGAGGGAATGACATTTCACGTCAGGACCCTTCAGACTCATGAAACATCATGTGTCCATTTCCTCCATGGATGCTGCCTGACCTGCTAAGTTCCTCCAGAACCTTGTGATTTACTCGTGACTTATTTGACATCCAGTAGGAGACAAGATCGTTTTACACCAAGCTGGAGTAACAGCGGTACAGGCAGCATCTCCGGAGTGAAGGAATGGGTGACATTTTCGGGTCGAGACCCTTCTTCATTCTGAAGGGTTTCGACCTGAAACGTCACCCATTCCTTCTCTACAGAGATGCTGCCTGTCCCACTGAGTTACTGCAGCTTTTTGTGTCTATAGGGAGATTGCATGCAGTCGAGGTCACGACTCGTGACCCGTACTGTGGCCACGCAACGCCAACTGCAGTACACGCGATGAATTGCAGGTAAGCATTTACTATGGCTGGCAGTACAGCGGGCCCTTCTTCTGGCCCAGCATCCGGACTGGTTGCACAGCCGTGGACCCCGGGACGTCTATCCCCGCGGCCGGGGGTGGGAGGTGGAGGAGGAGGTGGTGGTGGTCGGGGGGGGGGGGGGGGGGGGGGAGGAAGAGGTCGGGGTGTCGGTGCAGTGATTGGGTGGGTGGAGGGAGCAGACCGTCCCCAACTCTGCTGCAGCTGACGTTGCCTGGAGCCGCGGCCACGCTCCACCCGTCCTTGCTCCACCCTCCCCGCTCCCCCGTCCCCGCTCCCCCGTCCCCGCTCTCCCCGGCCCCGTGTGTGGGCGATGCCGACGACACAGCCCCGGACAGTGCAGCCCACAGGGGGAGACGGGGCAGAGGGCGGCCATGGCCTGAGAGCGCTGACCTCAGGGGGGGGGGGGGGGGAAGAGTAGGGGCTGTACCGAGGGATGCGCTTCTTCGGCCGCTTACACCTTGGTGCTCAGATTCAGAGCAAAGATTTCCCGCTTTCAATTACAGTACCCACAAATATTTATAGCGCAAAAAATGACAAATACTGCTGTTTTTAACAGGTAAGAAGATACGAGTTCTGTGTGTTAACAGTGTGTGCCGGAAGCTGCCATGTCCTCCACATGGATTGAGCTGCTATGTGCGTCACGCCCTTTGACCCGATGACCTTGCGTGCAACCCCCCCCCATAGAAAATAGGTGCAGGTGCAGGCCATTCGGGCCTTCGTGCCAGCACCGCTTGGTTTTTAGCTTAAATCAGCATCTGCAGTTCCATCGTACACCAGCTTTTTACATTGTGCCTTTTAAAATTTCAGTTCTCACTTTGAACCACAAAGTTCCCCACAGATGTCAGGCCGGCACAGTGACACAACTGGTAGAGACCCGGGTCCGGCCCGGTCCGGACTAGTTCTGGGCCTGTTTCCGTGCTGCCTCTCTCAAATCAATTGACAAACTAGTTGACAGATGTTCAGTTATCATCACAACAATTCAATCGCCAGTTCTACATTCTCTACATTGTCCTTGTTCTTAGGAGTATAAACACTCAATGTAATTTGAATTTGCGGAGATTCTCGCAGGCGGGAGGTAGTCGGCTACCGAGTGCTCTCCCCAATGTCGGTTTCTGTTGACAAGAAACTCTCATTGGTCATCGCTCTGTCCGACTGCTCTCTCTGGCCATGGTGGCACAGCGGTAGAGTTGCTGCCTTACAGCGCCACAGACCCACCCGTGTTCCATCCTGACTACAGGTGCAGTCTGCATGCAGTTAGTACTTTCTCCCTGTGACCATGTGGGTTTTATCAGAGATCTCCCGTTTCCCCCCCAAGCTCCAAAGACATACAGGTTTGTAGGTTAATTGGCTTCAGTTAAAAAAAAATGTAAGTTGTCCCTAGTGTGTGTAGAATACTGTTAGTGTGCGGGGATTGCCCACCGGCGTGGACTCTGCGGGCCGAAGGGCCTGTTTCTGCACCCTATCTCTAAACTCTAAACTAAAATCTCTTTCCCTCTGTAATCTCTGCAGTCTGTATATCTGGGATCCAGCCACAAAATGCTGAAGTAACTCAGTGGGACAGGCAGCATCTCTGGATACAAGGAATGAGTGACGTTTTGGGTCGAGACATCTGGGATCAATATGTCCTCTCACTCTCCAATCTGTCTGCAATCTCTGTGTTTGATGTCTCTGTTCTCTGTGTTCTGTCGGTGATCTGTGTGTGTGTTATCTCTGTAATCTCCAAGATCTGAGATTTCTGCCTGTCTCTGTGATCTCTTGTTCTCTGTCTGTAATCTCTGTGATCTGTTGGGATCTCTGCCTGATCTCTCTTTGCCTGGGATCTTTGTCTATGGAAATAAATCGGTAGGCGGCGCGGCTCTGGCCAGCAGCGGCCTCTGCAGCCTGTCCGCGTTTTTATTAATTTTTGTCTGTGTTTTTATGTAGTGTTTGTTATTTTATGTTCCCTGTGTGTCTGGGGGGGTGGGGGTGGGGTGGGGTGGGGGGGGGGGGGTGGGGGGGTGGGGTGGGAGGGGGGGGGAAACTTTTTGAATCTTCCCTGCACTGAGACCCGACCTTTTCTCGTCGGGTCTCAGTCGTCGTTGAGGCCGTAACGAGGAGCGGCCTCCAACAGGAAGAAGCCGGGGACTCGGGTGTCGACTCACCTCACCGTCGCGGAGCTGGCCGGGTCCGGAGCGGTGGAGGAGCGCTGCCGCTGCTGCTGGTGCTGCTGCTGCTGCTGCTGCTGCTGCTGCTGCTGCTGCTGCTGCTGCTGCCGGAGAGTCGGAGGCTCTCTACAGGTCTGTGGACGATGGCGCCGAGCCCACGGCTCCCTGGGGGGAGACCGCTTTTCGGGGCTTCTGCGGCGGCGACTTCTCCCGCCCGAATTGCGGGGTTGAAGAGCTCCTGGAGCGGGGCCTGACACCACTGCCCCGCGCGGCTGGAATGGCTGCGGACTCTGCGAGCGCACACCGGGGGCTCCAACATCAAGACCCGGTGTGCGACCTCGCACCACCCGGCGTGGCTTTAATGGCCGCGGGACAATCGCCACTGCCAGCCGGGGGCTTTGACTTTGACTCTGACATCGGGGGGGGGGAGAGTGCAGTGGAGAGATACGTTTATTTGGCCCCCATCACAGTTATGTGATGGATGTTTATGTTAAATGTAATTATGTTGTGTCTGGGGTCTATTTGTGTGTTATGTATGGCTGCAGAAACGGCATTTCGTTTGGACCTCCAGGGGTCCAAATGACAAATAAATTGATTCTGATTCTCTTCTGATTCTTCTGATTCTAAATTCATTATCTCACTGTCTGAGATTTCTCTCTCTGTCTGGGATCTCCCTCTGTCTAGGGAAAGAGGTCCTTGCTCTGGCTGATGTCTCTGTTTGGGGAAAGAGACCTGCTTTCTGTCTCCGATCTCTCCCTGCCTGGGATAGGGGTTCTCCCTCTCCCTCTCCCTCTCCCTCTCCCCCTCCCCCTCCCGACTCTCCCCGGGCAGGCTGCGCTCCGTGAGACACAGCCTCTCCCCGCCCACCTGCGGCGAAAGTGAAACCAACACAGAGAGAGAAGGGAGAGAGGGGAGTGGGGAGAGAGGGGGGAGCGGGGGGAGAGGGGAGCGGTGAGAGCATTGAAGGGCCTGTTTCTCTGCTGTACTGTTGTATGTATAATGGTCAGTACAAAGATTACAGGCCGAAGGGCCTGATCCTGTGCTGTTCTATACGTTATGGGCAGCACGGATATTGTGGGCCAAAGGGTCTGAAACTGTACAGCATTATTTAAGATTCTTGGGGTTCCTGACAGGATAGTTGTTGCGATGATTTCGCTGGTGGGAAAGTCATGATTAAGTGGAAATAGCCACAAAGTAAGGAGTCAATCATAGAGCCGTACAGCACAGAAACAAGCCCTTCAGCCCAACTTGTCCATGCCGACCAAGACCCACATCGAAGCTAGTCCCTTTTGCCTGCGTTTGGTCTATATCTGTCAAAACACTTCCTATCCATATACCTATCTTTTAAATGTTATAGTACCGGTCTCAACTAACTCCTCTGGCAGCTTGTTCCATATATCACTGTGTGAAAGAAAGCGTTGCCCTTCAGCTTCTTACCCCTCACCTTAAACTTCTGCCCTCTAGTTCTTAATTCCCCTACTCTAATTCTGTGTATTCTATGCCCCACATGATTTTGTACACCTCTATAAGATCACCCTTCATCCTGCAAGGAATGAAGTCCTAGACTGCCCAAACTTTCCATGTAATACATGAAACATGAAGTTAAAGCGACGAGTGGAAAGACTTGGTGGAAAGATAGTCAGTCTCCGCCTATTGAAGTGGGAGGAGTTGTGTAGTTTGACAGAACTGGTTTGGCAAGTCAGAGTGCTGATTAACCTAAAACCCACATGTTGTTTTTGGGCGTGGAAGGAAACTCATGCAATCGCAGGGGGAACGTGCCAACTCTGTATGTAAATTGTCCCTAGTGTGTAGGATAGTGCCAGTGTGTGGGTATCACTGGTCAGCACAGACATTGTGGGCTGAAGGGTCTGTTTCCACACTGTATCTCTATAAAGTCTAATTAATTTAATGTAATGAACATGATTCCAAATTCAACTTATCTCCTCGGCCTGCATGTGATCCACACCCACCCAGTTACTGCACATCCGTGCCTATTTAAAAACCTGTCATATCTGCCTCCAGCAGCATGTTCCAGACACACACCACTCTCTGCATGCAAAAAAAAAAACTTGCCCTGCACAATTCCTTTCAACTTATATCACTGAAAAGAAAGAGATTAGTTAAAACAAATGTAGGTCCCTTGCAGTCAGAAACAGGTGAGTTGATCATGGGGAACAAGGATATGGAGGACCAATTGAATAACTACTTTGGTTCCGTCTTCACTAAGGAAGACATAAATAATCTGCCGGAAATAGCAGGGGACCGCGGGTCAAAGGAGTTGGAGGAACTGAATGAAATCCAGGTTAGTTGGGAAGTGGTGTTGGGTAAATTGAATGGATTAAAGGCCGATAAATCCCCGGGGCCAGATAGGCTGCATCCCAGAGTACTTAAGGAAGTAGCTCCAGAAATAGTGGATGTATTAGTAATAATCTTTCAAAACTCTTTAGATTCTGGAGTAGTTCCTGAGGATTGGCGGGTAGCAAACGTAACCCCACTTTTTAAGGAGAGAGAAAACGGGGAATTACAGACCAGTTAGTCTAACATCGGTAGTGGGGAAACTGCTAGAGTCAGTTATTAAAGATGGGATAGCAACACATTTGGAAAGTGGTGAAATCATTGGACAAAATCAGCATGTATTTACGAAAGGTAAATCATGTCTGACGAATCTTATAGAATTTTTCGAGGATGTAACTAGTAGCGTGGATAGGGGAGAACCAGTGGATGTGGTGTATCTGGACTTCCAGAAGGCTTTCGACAAGGTCCCACATAAGAGATTAGTATATAAACTTAAAGCACAAGGCATTGGGGGTTCAGTATTGATGTGGATAGAGAACTGGCTGGCAAACAGTAAGCAAAGAGTAGGAGTAAATGGGTCCTTTTCACAATGGCGGGCAGTGACTAGTGGGGTACCCCAAGGCTCAGTGCTGGGACCCCAGCTAGTTACAATATATATTAATGATCTGGATGAGGGAATTGAATGCAATATCTCCAAGTTTGCGAATGACACTAAGCTGGGGGGCAGTGTTAGCTGTGAGGAGGATGCTAGGTGACTTGGATAGGCTGGGTGAGTGGGCAAATGTTTGGCAGATGCAGTATAATGTGGATAAATGTGAGGTTATCCATTTTGGTGGCAAAAACAGGAAATCAGACTTTTATCTAAATGGTGGCCGATTAGGAAAAGGGGAGATGCAGCGAGACCTGGGTGGCATGGTACACCAGTCATTGAAAGTAGGCATGCAGGTGCAGCAGGCAGTGAAAAAAGCGAATGGTATGTTAGCTTTCATAGTAAAAGGATTTGAGTATAGGAGCAGGGAGGTTCTACTGCAGTTGTACAGGGTCTTGGTGAAACCACATCTGGAGTATTGCGTACAGTTTTGGTCTCCAAATCTGAGGAAGAACATTATTGCCATAGAGGGAGTGCAGAGAAGGTTCACCAGACTGATTCCTGGGATGTCAGGACTGTCTTATGAGGAAAGACTGGATAGACTTGGTTTATACTCTCTAGAATTTAGGAGATTGAGAGGGGATCTTATAGAAACTTACAAAATTCTTAAGGGGTTGGACAGGCTAGATCCAGGAAGATTGTTCCCGATGTTGGGGAAGTCCAGGACAAGGGGTCGCAGCTTAAGGATAAGGGGGAAATCCTTTAAAACCGAGATGAGAAAAACTTTTTTCACACACAGAGAGTGGTGAATCTCTGGAACTCTCTGCCACAGAGGGTAGTTGAGGCCAGTTCATTGGCTATATTTAAGAGGGAGTTAGATGTGGCCCTTGTGGCTAAAGGGATCCGAGGGTATGGAGAGAAGGCAGGTACAGGATACTGAGTTGGATGATCAGCCATGATCATATCGAATGGCGGTGCAGGCTCGAAGGGCCGAATAGCCTACTCCTGCACGTAATTTCTATGTTTCTATGTTTCTGTGTTTGCCCCTCTCATCTAGGCTTTCTAGTCTTTGACATTTTCACCCAGGGGTAAAAGGTTACCCTTTCCCTTTAGCCAGAAGGGCCACATCTAACTCCCTTTTAAATATAGCCAATGAACTGGCCTCAAGTACCTTCTGTGGCAGAGAATTCTACAGATTCACCACTCTCTGTGTGAAAAATGTTTTTCTCATCTCGGCCCAAAAAGACTTCCCCCCGATCCTGTGATCCATTTGTTCTGGACTTCCCCAACATCGGGAACAACCTTCTTGCACCTAGCCTGTCCAACCCCTTAAGAATTTTGTACGTTTCTATGCAATAGTGGTTTAAAACTGTATAAAGTACCTGTAAGGCATTCGATGTGCTGACTGGCGATAGATACGGATAAGAAAAGTGTTGACATCAAATGGGGCCTGAGCGATCCATAGTACAAACTATAGTCGACTGTAATAAAGTGTAATTGGGAAAATGATAGAGAAAGATTATTATCTGAGAAAAAGCATGGTGGCAGGGACAAGAAAAGGGTGAATATTAAAATGGAGTAATTATATTCATAGCCATGGCAAAGAACCAACATCAAAAGGTAAATATAACAGCATATAATTGACTAGGATGTGACTGAATGAATCCGCTCCATGTGAAATATATTTGTAGTACCTCTTGTGTTTTAAGAGGTAGTGTCCCATTAAGAAGTTGTGTGAGGGGACCTCTCAAACCCATTCATCTTTTATGCTTTGGACACTTGTTAGAAGCTTTCAACGTGGAAATTAACTGTTTATTCTTATTATATAAGGTTTGAATGAAGGAGATGTGCAAAGATGCTCCTAATTCTTTCATTTTTAATTGATTTCAGAAACTGGCCACGTGGAATCCAGGGTAAAGTGTTTGAAATGTGAGTTACGGATATGAATATTACGGATATGAGATGCCAACATTTCAGAAAGAAATCAGTATTTGGGGAAATTGTGATTAGTATACATTTGGACTATGTATTTGAAATTGTCATTTTGGAAGATAGATTAGACAATAGACAATAGGTGCAGGAGTAGGCCATTCGGCCCTTCAATTTACCCAATATCCCCTGACTCCGCTATCTTCAAGAGCCCTATCTAGCTCTCTCTTGAAAGTATCCAGAGAACCTGCCTCCACCGCCCACTGTGGCAGAGAATTCCACAGACTCACAGCTCTTGTTTTTCTGTGTGAAAATGTGTTTCCTCATCTCCGTTCTAAATGGCTTACCGCTTATTCTTAAACTGTGGCCCCTGGTTTTGGACTCCCCCAACATCGGGAACATGTTTCCTGCCTCTAGCGTGTCCAAACCCTTAATAATCTTATATTTCAATACGATTCCCTCTCATCCTTCCAGAATATACAAGCCCAGCTGCTTCACTCTCTCAGCATATGACAGTCCCGCCATCCCGGGAATTAACCTACGCTGCACTCCCTCAATAGTAAGAATGTCCTTCCTCAAATTTGGACCCCAAAACTGCCACAATATTCCAGGTGTGGTCTCACTAGGGCCCTGTACAGCTGCAGAAGGCCCTGTTTGCTCCTATACTCAACTCTTCTTGTTATGAAGGCCAACATGCCATTTGCTCTCTTTGATTGGAACAATTGGGGAACAATTTTCAACATTGCTTTTCTTACTAATAATGTGCTTCTGCATTTAAAAAATATTGCTCAAGAGTTACAGATTGCTGATTTTGAGTTTATAAATTATTTTGTAAATGCTTGTATTGATGCAAGTGCTGGAAGTTCAGAAAGTGTCTGGTAAAATGCAAATGAGGGTCCATGCAGTGCTCTGTAGGTCAATTATACCAGACCCTGTCTTACAGGAAGGAGATTTAAGGAAAATCCCGAGGGAAGGCAAACGGTTGAGAGAGGGAAAGTAGATTGCGTGGGAGAAATAAATTTGGGCATTTGCAAAAATCAAGCAACCCCTGACCTCCTCCCCAGCATTGGGACTCCAAGATTTAACTGAACCCTTCGATCTGCATTGTGATAATGGAAGAGAACACTGCACAGCTAAACATGGGGATAGAATGAGGCCAGTAGCATAGTATCCAAGATGTGCTCAAGCACTTGACTGTGCAACATGGACAGTTGAAATCTTAGAGCACATTACTTTGATGGCAAATATAATTTTACATTCACCTCATAGTGTTGTGCAACTTTTAGAGGCAGGGAAGTTAAAGAGAGTATCAGATAATCAACAAGTGAATTGGGAGAGCATATTATTACCAGCGGATAAGCATGTACTGATTGATAGTCAAAGACAATGTGGTGAATCCGGCCACAATGATGGTGAAGGACTATCTCCCCCCCCACAGATAAGGAAGCCTGTTTCACAACAGAATGCATCAGCCTTAAGGGCCTGTCCCACTTGGTGATTTTCCAGCGGCGACAAAAAAAATGTTGCGACACTTGAGGAAACACCGTGCGTCAATACCACGTCGCGCGGCATCGCGCCGCATCTTTTTCGGTGACCTGACATGTCAGCCAATGATGCTGGCATGCGCTGAAAAAGTGGGACAGTCCCTTTAACTACTTTAACTACATTCTATCTTGACCATTTTCCCATCATGCTCCCCAGTATGGAAATTCCAGGGTTAACCAAACTATAACCTACTCATCTTCCTTACAATACTCAAAATTTCCTACATCACATTTTCATTTCAAAAGTGCAGACACTTCTGCTTTTCACAATAGTCTGATGTAATGAAGGGCAGGGGAATTTGCTTCCTCTGCTGGCATGTATTGATGACTAACGTGAGTTTAGTCAAAACTGCAAAACTTAACAATTCTATTTTAACCAACACTGAGGTTTAAAGCAAGACATTTTGAATTGAGCAAGATGCCCCATCTAAGTACAGTCAACGCATTTAATAAAGCAGTGTCTAAATCAAAAGGCGTGTAAATAACACGTATACTGTATGCCAGGCCGATTAGGAAAAGGGGTGATGCACCGAGACCTGGGTGTCATGATACATCAGTCATTGAAAGTAGGCATGCAGGTGCAGCAGGCAGTGAAGAAAGCTAATGGTATGTTAGCATTCATAGCAAAATGATTTGAGTATAAGAGCAGGGAGGTTCTACTGCAGTTGTACAGGGTCTTGGTGATACCACACTTGGAGTATTGCGTACAGTTTTGGTCTCCTAATCTGAGGAAAGACATTCTTGCCATAGAGGGAGTACTGAGAAGGTTCACCAGACTAATTCCTGGGATGTCAGGACTTTCATATTGAGAAAGACTGGATAGACTCGGCTTGTACTCGCTAGAATTTAGAAGATTGAGGGGGATTTTATAGAAACTTACAAAATTCTTAAGGGGTTGGACAGGCTAGATGCAGGAAGATTGTTCCCGATGTTGGGGAAGTCCCGGACAAGGGGTCACAGTTTAAGGCTAAAGGGGAAATGTTTTAGGACCGAGATGAGTGGTGAATCTCTGGAATTCTCTGCCACAGAATGTAGTTGAGGTCAGTTCATTGGCTCGTTGTAATGTTATGTCTCTGGCTGAGTTTGTCAGGGTCAAGAACATTAAAACTGTTGAAACACGAAGGCTTCGTTAATTCCCTTTTGGGGAGGAGAGGTTCGGCCAGTTGGCAGGGTTGACTTGCAGTGCCACCTAGCGACACGTGTGCACAAGCTGAACTTTCTTATTGTCCCCGGCAAAGTAACAACTCTACTTGGTATTGATGTCTGCCGGGATCTGAGTGATAAGCTTTGCAGAAGAGGTGCATCAACTTTCCCCTGCCTAAGATTCCACTGAACAAATTCTCGCTCAGTATAAGGTACATTTTGACAACAAGCTTGGAAAGATGCCACTCAAATACTCAATTGTAACCAACCCTGACATAATGCCTGGTAGACTAAAATGCTGGAGAAACTCAGCGGGTGAGGCAGCATCTATGGAGCGAAGGAAATAGGCCAATTTAAAGGAAGTACTGGATCGGGTGAAGGACATCGACCTTAAACTTAACCCCCGAAAATGCAGGTTTCGTGTCAGAGAAGTAAAGTACATAGGACACGTTTTTACTAGTGATGGACCCAAACTAGATCCTTCCAAGACCAGTTCCCAAGGATGTAACCAGCTTACAAAGATTCCTTGGCATGGTGAATTGCCTGGGTAAGTTCATTCTGAACTTCAGCGAACTGTCAGCACCACTGCAGCAGCTGACACACAGAGACGCAAGCTGGTCCTGGTACACATTTGTCTAAAACAGCAGTTATCCTGTGCCCCGACTCTGGCTTACTTTGATGTAAAACTGCTGGTAATGCTAACCTGCGATGCCTCCCAGTACGGACTGAGTCTGCCTGTCATCAGAGTGATAGTGACAACAAACCTGTGTCATATACCTCTCGCACGATGTCTGACACCGAGCAATACTATGCTCAAATCGAAAAGGATACACTGCCATGGACTTTGCCAACATAAAATTCAAAGACTTTATTTTTGGAAAGTCTGTAACTGTTGAAAGAGACCACCAGCCCCTAATCAGCATTCTAAACAAGCCGATCCATGCTGTAGATGCATGCAACCAATCATATATAGGTTAGCATCACTAACCCCGCCTTACTGTATCATTTATATTCACACCCACTTCCTATGCTACGCAGTTGGGGTAGCAGACAGGATGCAGTGACAACTAACATGCTACTGTGCTGTTAAGTCTGTATGTAGATTAAAGATGATCTTAAATTCCATGCCGTGTATATGTCTATGTCTTATCTACACTTGCTGCTCCCGCTCGTCTGCAGCGGATGATGATGCAGCTTCAAAGGTACGATATCAACCTGGTTTACACGGCAGGCAAAGACATACACCTAGCCGACACACTATCCAGAGCCCCATGCAAGACCAGCGAGCAACAAATAGTCAACGACACGTACATTGTGATGATGGTGTTGTACCTTCCCACAGAGTGCCTGGACAACTTGGCTGCCCAGACAGCAGCCGATGACACCCTACAGTCCCTGTCCTCGACTATCCGGCATGGCTGGCTGGATAAACAGCACAAGGTACCTGTTGCCATTCGCCCATTCTTCCCGGTCGGTGACGAGCTAGTGCTCCAGGACGGTGTGATTGTCAAAGGACACAAGGCGGTCATTCCAACTGCTGTACGAGACAAGTATTTCGACTTGGAGCACGTGGGACATCCCGACATCGCGGCAACCATCCCTTCGAGCCAAGAGCATGTTTCTCTGGCCCGGAATGACCGAGTTTATACGAAAGAAAGTGGAAGCCTGCGTGACCTGCAATAGCCCGGCACCCCATCAACCTAAGTAGCCGCTTCTCACTCACCCAGTCCCTGCGCTACCATGGTCCATACTGGCACCAGACATTTTCGAATGGCATGATAAACAATACCTGGTTCTAGTTGACTCGTACTCGGGCTGGTTTGGGATTGACTTGTTTTCCAGCCCCACTGCAGCAGTGGTGGTTCACAAACTAGTGCAACACTTTTCAAGTCATGGGGCGCCCGCAAAACTCCTGTTGGACAACGGTAGCCAGTTCATCAGCCAGTGCTTCAAGAATTTTGCCCAACGTTGGGACTTTCATCACATTACCAGCAGTCCCGAATATCCTCGATCCAACAGGCTGGCCGAGAGGGCAGTCTGGAGTGCCAAACAGCTGCCAGCATCTGCAGTTCCTTCTTGAACACAGCTGATGGAAAGATCACATTTTGTAAAGTCCGGCGTTTACCTGGACTCGCTCAACTTGAGAAACATTGCCCGGGTCAAGCAGGTCACTCGAGCCGCTGGCAAGGGGTCAAGTTGTAAGGCTTCAAACGGACAAGGGTTACGGATGCCTTGGTACAATCCACAGCCCGGCACCAGAACCACGCTAGTACATGGTCGACTCTGATGGAGGGACTTACCGGCGAAACCATCAACACCTTTAGCAGTGAAGGAACCGCAACCTGTAATCCCGCATCCAGATGTTCCTGCACTGTGTCACCGTGTGACTAATATTCTCCCACCCCTGACTCCGTAGTCTGCGCCCAGCACGTATCCTGCCTTCTCGCCACCGCCATTGGTGTCCCACTCTCCCATCTCCCCATACCCGTCTTACGGGTCTCCAGTGCTCCACCAGCCCCCGGTCTCGCAATTCTCGCCAGTGAAGGATGGAGATGCGAGCCTGTATCGTACATGCACGGGTCGCATTTGCAAACCACCCCTTAGATATGGGGACTGTGCTTAACCTGCTCCAGTACTGATTTTATCAGACGCCAGTTAAACCTGATTTATTGTATTCACAGATATGTATTCGTAGTCATGTTATTTTCTCAAGATGTAGATCTGCTCTACCTAATACTAACACATATGTTATACAACACTCGGATCCAGAATCCAGTCCGGGTCTCACCTTACAATCACCATATGTTACTAACGTTTTCAGCCACTAGTCATTAATCGGGATGTAGTCACGGTGGTGACTACTTTCAGTGTAACTTTACTGTATGCTAATAAACTTGTTGAACCGTTACTTGGTGTGTTCTTTATTAGTTCTACAACTAATTTCCATCCTGCACTCAAAGCAATGGCAGGAATTTCTGGGCATAATCCGGAAGACGCAGGATAATTTCATTCCAAAAAGGAAGAAAGATTCTAAGGGGAGTAGGAGGCAACCGTGGCTGACAAGAGAAGTTAGGGATAGAATAAAACAAAAAGAAAAGATGTATAACACAGCAAAGAGTAGCCGGAAGCCAGAGGATTGGGAAACTTTCATAGGACAACAGAAGAAAACAAAACGGGCTATACGGGCTGAAAAGATGAAGTACGAGGGGAAGCTGGCCAGGAATATAAAGAAGGACAGTAAAAGCTTCTTTAGATATGTTAAGGGAAAAAGAGTAGCAAAGTCAAATGTGGGTCCCTTGAAGGCAGACACAGGTGAAATTATTATGGGCAACAAGGAAATGGCAGAAGAGTTGAATAGGTACTTCGGATCTGTCTTCACTAAGGAAGACACAAACAATCTCGCAAATGTACTGGAGGACAGAGGATCTAAGGGGGTAGAGGAACTGAAAGAAATTGTCATTAGGCGAGAAATAGTATTTGGTAAGCTAATGGGACTGAAGGATGATAAATCCCCTGGGCCTGATGGTCTGCAACCCAAGGTCTTCAGGGAGGTGGCTCTAGAAATAGTGGATGCATTGGTAATCATTTTCCAATGTTCAATAGATTCAGGATCAGTTCCTGTGGATTGGAGGATAGCTAATGTTATCCCACTATTCAAGAAAGGAGCGAGAGAGAAAATGGGGAATTACAGACCAGTTAGCCTGACTTCGGTGGTGGGAAAGTTGCTGGAGTCAATTTTTAAAGAGGTAATAATGGGGCATTTGGATAGCAGTAAAAGGATTAGTCCAAGTCAATGGATTTATGAAAGGGAAATCATGCTTGACTAATCTTCTGGAATTTTTTGAGGATGTGACAAGTAAAATGTGACATCCAGTTCTTCTGGATGAAGGGGAGCCAGTGGATGTAGTGTATCTAGACTTTCAGAAAGCCTTTGATAAGGTGAAGTACGAGGTGAAGTACATGGGAGACTGGTGACTAAAATTAGAGCACATGGTAGGGTGTTGACATGGAAGTGGTGGAGGCAGGTTCGTTGGTATCATTTAAAAATAAATTGGATAGGCATATGGATGAGAAGGGAATGGAGGGTTATGGTATGAGTACAGGCAGGTGGGACTAAGGGAAAAAAGTTGTTCGGCACGGACTTGTAGGGCCGCGATGGCCTGTTTCCATGCTGTAATTGTTATATGGTTATATGGTTATTATATGGATAGAAAATTGGTGGGCAGACCGGAAGCAAAGAGTAGGACTGAACGGGTCCTTTTCAGAATAGCAGGCAGTGGCGAGTGGAGTGCCGCAAGGCTCGGTGTTGGGGCCGCAACTGTTTACCATATATATTAATGATTTGGAAGAGGGAATTAGGAGCAACACTAGCAAGTTTGCGGATGACACAAAGCTAGGTGGCAGTGTGAACTGTGAAGAGAATGTTAGGAGGTTGCAGGGTGACCTGGACAGGTTGAATGAGTGGGCAGATGCGTGGCAGATGCAGTATAATATAGATAAATGTGAGGTTATCCATTCACCATCAATAGCAGTGCAGTGGAGTCTGTGAAAAGCACCAAGTTCCTGGGAGTGCACATCACAGATGAGCAGACATGGTCTACCAACACCATCTCCCTAGTCAAGAAAGCACAGCAACGCCTCCACTTCCTTCAACGGATGAGGAGAGCCGACCTCCCCCCTTCTGCCCTCACCACTTTTTACAGGGGTGCCATTGAGAGCATTCTTACCAGCAGTCTCTCAGTCTGGTATGGCAGTTGCTCTGCTGCTGACCAGAAGGCCCTACAGAGAGTGGTGAGGACAGCGGAGAAGATCACCAGATCACGCCAACCAGCAATCCAGGACTTATACCCATCTCGCTGTCGCAAGCGAGCAACCAATATCATCAAAGACACCACCCACCCAGCACACAAACTGTTCATCCTCCTACCATCCGGCAAGCGTTACCGCAGCATGCGGAGCAAAACCACCAGATTCAAAAACAGTTTTTTGCCTCAGGCCATCAGACTACTCAACACACTCAAGAAAATTCCATGAACATTACACAAACAAAGACCAACTGACTGTCAAAATAACTTTAACTCAATGTCTGCAGTATGCTGAAGAAGGGTTTCGGCCCGAAACGTTGCCTATTTCCTTCGCTCCATAGATGCTGCTGCACCCGCTGAGTTTCTCCAGCTTTTTTGTGTAACGTCTGCAGTATGCTATTTGCACTTTTCTATATTGCACCTTTATTATTGCACCTTAATAACATACCTTAAAATTTTACTACACTCTGGCACACTGTGAATATTTTATATAATGTATATGTCCATTGTCTATCTTTATTGGTATATAGTCTGTCTGTGTTATAAATATTACTTGCACATTTGGAGTATGGGGAAACGCAATTTCAATCCTCTGTGTAACTACTGTTGCATAATTGAATTGACAATAAAGTTTACTTTGACTTTGGCGGCAAAAACAAGGGGGCAGATTATTATCTCAATGGGGTTAGGTTAGGTAAGGGGCAGGTGTAGCGAGACCTGGGCGTACTTGTACACTGGTCACTGAAAGTTGGCTTACAGGTACAGCAGGCAGTGAAGAACGCTAATGGAATATTAGCCTTCATAACAAGAGGATTTCAGTATAGGAGTAAAGAGGTTCTTCTGCAGTTGGATAGGGCTCTGGTGAGACCACATCTGGAGTATTGTGTACAGTTTTGGTCTCCTAATTTGAGGAAGGACATCCTTGTGATTGAGGCAGCACAGCGTAGGTTCACAAGATTGATCCCGGGGATGGCGGGACTGTAATATAAGGAAAGATTGAAAAGACTAGACTTGTATTCACTGGAGTTTTGAGGGATGAGGGGGATCTTATAGAGTCATATAAAATTATAAAAGGACTGGACAAGCTAGATGCAGGAAAAAATGTTCCCAATGTTGGGTGAGTCCAGAACCAGGGGCCACAGTCTTAGAATAAAGGGGAGGTCATTTAAGACTGAGGTGAGAAAAAATTTTTTTTTTCACTCAGAGAGCTGTGAATTTATGGAATTCCCTGCCACAGAGGGCAGTGCAGGCCAAATCACTGGATGGATTTAAGAGATAGTTAGATAGAGCTCTAGGGGCTAGTGGAGTCAAGGGATATGGGGAGAAGGCAGGCACGGGTTATTGATCGGGACGATCAGCCATGATCGCAATGAATGACGGTGTTGGCTCGAAGGGCCGAATGGCCTCCTGCACCTATTTTCTATGTTTCTATGTTTCCAGATCCCAGAGGTCATCACAAAGCTGGTAAAAGCCTACTTCCAGGACCTCCAGTTCTGCATCACAACACAGGACAACACCATCGCCTGGCAGCACCTTGAGGTAGGCATAATGGCAGGCTGTACCATTTCTCCGCTGGTTTTCACCATGGCAATGGAGCTCATCATTCAAGCATCACGATGGGTGGTTGGAGGCAGGGCCGGATTTAGATGAAGAGAAGCCCTAAGCTATTTCACTTGTGAGGCCCCAACCACAATCCCCCACCCCCACAAACGAGGACCATGACTACCTGACAGTGACAGTGTGACACTTTTAGATCCTACTGTATGTTGTCATTAAACAGTTGGTTTTAATGGTTATTGGATTCACTGCGGAGCGGGCGATGCCTTACCTGGATTGCCGTTTGAAGCTCTGGAGTGTTGGGCCTGCTGCTTCAACATCATGGAGCTGTGGTTTGCGGAGCTCCCAGCCTCAGGCCGCGCTGATTTCAACATCGCGGAGCCCTGGGATCCCTTTGCCGAGGGCTGCCAGCGTGAATCTCCTCCCAGCTCAGCCTGTGGACTTCGGGTGGTGCGGGAGGGAAGGGAAGAATTGACCAGGGAGTTGCGGAGGGAGCGGTCTTTGCGGAAAGCAGACGGGGGGGATGGGAAGATGTGGCGATTAGAGGTGGTGAAACTGACGGAGGATTACTTGTTGTATGTGACGGCTGGTGGGGTGAAAGGTGAGGACTAGGAGAGAGCAGTGTTACGGGGTATGGAAGAGACCCCGGTGAGAGCCTCATCTATAGTAGGGGAGGGGAACCCCCGTTTCCTGAAGAAGGAGGACATTTCCGATGCCCTGGTGTGAATCACCTCATCCTGGGAGCAGATGCGGCGTAAACGGAGGAATTAGGAGTAGGGGATGGAGTCCTTACAGGAAGAAGGGTGGGGAGAAGTGTAGCCCAGATAGCCATGGGAGTCAGTGGGTTGATAGTGGATTCAGTCAAAAGTCTATCACCTGCAATGGAGATAGTGAGGTCAAGAAATGGTAGGGAAGTGTTGGAAATGGTCCAGGTGTATTTGAGTGCCGGATGGAAGCTAGTGGTGAAGCGGATTAAGTCAGTGAGTTGCATGTGAGTGCTGGAGGTGGCACCAAAGCAATCGTCGATGTAGTGGAGGTAGAGGTCGGGGATGGGGCCCTGGTACGCTTCGAACAAGGATTGTTTGACGTACCCGACAAAGAGGCAGGCGTAGCTGGGGCCCATGCGCGTGTCCATAGCTACGCCTCGTATTTGGAGGAAATGGGAGGAGTCAAATGTAAAGTTGTTGAGGGTAAAGACCAACTCCGCTAGGCGGAGGAGAGTGTCACTGGACGGGTATAGGTTGCTCCTCTGGTCGAGGAAGAACCGGATGGCTTTGAGACCATCCTGGTGGGGGATGGAGGTGTAGAGTGACTGGACATCCATGGTGAAGATGAGGGGGTGAGGGCCTAGAGAGTGGAATGCGTGGAGGCGGTGGAGAGTGTCTGAGGTGTCTAGAACATAGGTGGGAAGGGATTTGACCAAGGGGGATAGTATGGAGTCAAGGTATGTGGAGATGAGTTCGGTGGGGCACGAACAGGCAGAGACAATGGGTCTACCGGGACAGTCAGGTTTGTGGATTTTGGGGAGAAGGTAAAATCGGGCCGTGCGGGGCTGGGGTTCGATGAGGTTGGAGGCTCGGAGGGGCAGGGAGTCGGGGTGGATGAAGCCAGTGATGGTGCTAGAGATAGTGGCCTGGTGCTCGTCTGTGGGGTCATGGTCCAGGGATAGGTAGGAGGAGATGGCGCGTGGCCTCAGCCTTGTAGAGGGGGGGGGGGGGGAGAGAGTGAAACAGGAGTGGAGAAGTTGAGGTGGTTGATGCCCCCCTGGCAGTTTTGGATAAAAAGATCTAAAGTCGGGGGGCCACGAGAGGGGTTCCACGAGGAGAGGGTTCGTTTGAGACGGGAAAAGGGGTCATCAATAGGGGGCGAGGACTCATTCCCATGGAAGAACGCTGTGAGGCGGAGGCAACGGTAGAAGAGCTCCAAGTCGTGGTGGGCGCGGAACTCATTGAGGTGGGGACGGAGGGGGACAAAGGTACCACCTCTGCTGAGAACAGACCGTTCGGTGTCGGAGAGGAGGAGGTCACGGGGGGGATGGTGAACACCCGGCAGGGATGGGGGTTGGGGCCGGAAGAAGGCAGGTGAGTGAACTGAGGACGAGGCTGATGTCTGGTGGGGAGGGTGGTGGGTGGTCAGGGTGTGTGTGTGAGTGGGGAGGAGCAGGGGTCACATAGTTTGAGGGGGAGGTGGAAGACCCAGTGGAACAGCCACTGAGGTTACCACGGTTAGGGAGACTAGCACTAGGACCCAGTGCAGTCAAACCAACAGGAGTGGGAATCAGCAGCATGGAGGCTTCTGGTCCGGTGCTGAGTCCAGGCTGCAGGTAAGGCAATGGCTGCGGGCTGATGGAGAACGGTGGAGTGGCCAGGGTCGGCGGACCCGGCAGTAGAGTCGGGGTCGGCGGGCAATTCGTGGTAGGTCCAGGTGGGCGGATGGTCGGTGGGGTGACGCGATTCGGCCAGCCCGGTGAGGCGACGATGTTCGGTAAGTCCGATCCGGTGGCGATTTTGGATGGGCCCGGTGCGAAGGCAATGTTGGGTGGGCCCAGTGCGAGGTGGGTTGGCCAGGTGCGGCGGCGAGGTGGGTGGGCCCCAGTGCGGATGCTAGGTGGATAGGCCCCAGTGCAGATGCGAGGTGGGTGGGCCCCAGTGCGGATGCGAGTTGGCGGGTGGATGGGCCCCAGTGCGGATGCGAGGTGGATGGGCCCCAGTGCGGATGCGAGGTGGATGGGCCCCAGTGCGGATGCGAGGTGGATAGGCCCCAGTGCGGATGTGAGGTGGATAGGCCCCAGTGCGGATGTGAGGTGGATAGGCCCCAGTGTGGATGCGAGGTGGATAGGCCCCAGTGCGGATGTGAGGTGGATAGGCCCCAGTGCGGATGTGAGGTGGATGGGCCCCAGTGCAGATGCGAGGTGGCTGGGCCCCCAGGTGCAGCAACGAGGTTCGGCGGGGGAAAAGGGTTAAATAAAGTACATACCTTATGCTTTGTCCTGCACTTACAATGATCCAAGGATCTGTGGAGCAAATTCCTCTCCACAACGAATATAAACCTCACCTGCATTTTAATCCCTCCCCTTCATCGGAATCGCAAACACAGCGCCACCGATGGTAGGTTTTGTAACAATGCCACTGTCTCAAAAGTTTTATACACCTTGGTGGAGTGAGCAGAGGCCCCCTAGATCTCGAGGCCCTGAGCTTAAGCTTGTCTAGCTTATACGTAAATCCGGCCCTGGTCGGAGGGGAACGCTTGTAGAGCGGGCTGCGTCTTCCTCCAATCCGGGCGTACATGGATGACATTGATGAAGCCGAGTTTTAGTTAAAAATATAAGAAGATATTAAATTGGTTTCTGGGCTAGCTTACAGCTTATATTTAGTGTCAAATTAGGCTTTCCTCAGGTTGCGGGGTGTGTGAGATAACATTGTCTCCCAAGTGAAGGAGCTAGAGATATCTTTGAAGTAGAGATCAAATGACCAATGTTTATGGGGAGGAGGCAATAAAGGAAGAAGAGGAATAGCCAGTCACACCTTTGTAAACAGATGGTCTATGTTTATGAGGGACCAAGTGACAAAGAAGATATACAATGTTTTTAGTATATCTTGTACCATGTAAAAAAAAGGTTTGATGTGATGCATTCTGTGGAAACCTTTTCCAGTACTTCTGACCATGACTAATGTCTGTGGAATGTGATAAGGGGACAAAAAAACCTATTTAAAGCAATGTAATTCTGTTGTTCAGGGAAGGTGGCTGAGCACAGTCAAGTGTCTGTGTTGGCACTTGACTGGAGTCTCCCTCCCTTCCATCGGCCGATGTTAAGTAAAGTTTTGAACTGGTCTACCAAACAGTTTGTGTGGTGTCTGTTTATTAAGAAGCGAACCTGGTTTAGTAGTTAAGATAAGTAGCTTTTTCATTGGCGTAGTTATGCAGGCCTCGCTGGGACCACATCAACGGCTGACTGTGCAAGAGGTTGTGGAGGTTGCCGGGATTGGAAGGGAGATAACTGAGCTCTATCGGTCCCCTTGTAAGACCGACTCCCTAGAAACTCCCGGGAACATCTGTGATCCTTCATCAGAGGTTGACTCGGTTCCCTGCCGAGGTTCTTCGAAACAGACACAGGTAAGACCAGTTGGGCTTTCTAGGGTTTTTTTTTTTAAGAGGGGATTGTGTATGTATTTTTAAGGCAGCATTTTGCATGTACTTTTAAGAAAGGTCTTATGTATATTGTTAAGAAGGACGTGAGTGGTTCCTCTCTCTGTCTATCTCTCTTTGTTTTCTTTTTCTCTCTCTACTAAGGGCTCATCAGCCTTGTTGAGATATCCGTGATTTGTCGGGTTGAGATACGGGGGTTGAGGTGTGTGTCTGGCTTATTGAGACATCCGAAGAGTTGTCGGGTTGAGAAATAAGTGACGTTGTATATTACAGTATTAAGAGGTCTGCCAAGTTGAAAAGAAACTGGGGTCTCGGTTAGCGGGTCTGCTTCGTTGAGACACTTGGGTCGTATATTAAGGAATTAAAAAGTCAGCCAAATTGAGAAACTGGGGTCTCATTTAGTGGGTCGGCCTGGTTGATATATTTGGGACGATTCGGAATTAAGAAGTCTGTTTTTTCTCTCTCTCTCTCTTTCTATCTATCTATGGGGAATGCTCTGGAAACCGGTCCTATATATGTGTTATTTGAATCCTAAGTATAATAAGAAATTTAGAATGTTAAGTTACAAGTTGACCAAATGGTTGGGGGATGAAGCCTGACCTGTAGGGGGCACATGGTATGTTGAGACAATTAAATAAGCAGAGGTGTTGATATGGGAAAGGAAGACAGGAACCCACTAGAAAGCCGATTTAAAATAGACTTTAATTTACAGCGATTGAACACTAAATTCCTTCCGTTTGGCTTATAAATTGATGTAAATGAGATTTAAAAATCATGTTTTATTGTGAATTTTTTGTGAATATTATTTGGACACTTAGGCTATTTAAAAATGTTAATCATTTATTAAGAAATGGATAGATGTTTGGATCTAGTAATTGAAGTTTGAAATTAGCTACAATTGGGTAACTAACTAATTATATGCTTTAATTTCAGGTCATCCAAGTAAGATTATTTTATATTTGTTTCAGAATGCTTCAATCTATGATAACTGAAAATTTCATTCAGTTCTCTTAATTTTTAAGAAGGTTATGGGCTTTTGACGGTCCATGATTACAGTTTTTTTGTTATGTCCATAGAAAATCAATAGGGAACAAGATGCTAATTTCCGAGTATGAAAATGGCCATAATTTTTTTATTACTTGAGATATGAAAGTGAATTAGGTGTCAAATTAAACTTATTGTTATGCTTTATCTGATGGGATAAATTGCAGATTTGATTTTTTTTAAATCTCACAGTTTGGTAATATTGCTAGATAGAGTTAAGAAACAAGGATAGCACTAGGAAAGGATGGAAATTATTGCAACTAGAATGCCAGTGGGCAGAGAAACAAGAGAATATAATTAAAAGACAGGCAGGAGGTGAGAAACAAGTGATGGTTAGTAAAAAAATAAACCCAGTACTGGTAAATCCTCTGGAGGAGACTTCATGTCTGGCACGACGACCCTATTTGGTAATGAAAATGAGGAGGAGTTAGATAATCTTGTGAGATATCCACCTCCCTATGCCCTACCAGTAGCAATGGCATCTTTACCTGGGACAGTTCCATCAGTAACATCCCTATAACTTGAAGTTCTGACCTTACAAAGCTCTCCAGGATTGGGAGCACGGGAATGCCTTTCTGTGTGTAATTTGTTAAGGCATTGATGCTACCAGAACAGCTGATCATTATTAAATGTACTGCACACACTGGTGCTGGGGACCCTATAGTAAAAGGCAATGGGTTGCTGATAGTGTATCCAAACAGTGCAGCCTGTACATCCAAATGCGTGGTGACATCTGGTAAACAGATACTAGCAAATGGAACGGTCCTGCCAGATATGAGGGAGGTATGTATATTACAGAGGGATGCCTCATATATATATAGCAATAACTATGGAAACAAGAGGGCTGTGCCATTGATTCAGCACACCCCGTTTGGACAAGTTGGTGTATACGATACATTTTTACCCGTCTTACCCATGCTGGTAAGGAGGGAATGATAGGATAACAAAGGAAATGTGGTGGCAGGCCTCTGAATGTAAAATTTGCCAATGAAATAATCCAGGCAAACCAATTAGGATACCTTCAGGGGTGACGCCAATGCCATAATGATCGTTTGAATGTATACAGATTGATTTTATTGAAATGCCAAGGGCCCAGTGTTATAAACATTGCGTATTGATTTTAGATTTATTTAGTAGGTGGAGTGAAGCTCTACCAACCACCAATAATAAGGAAAATTTGCACATTTTAATATCTGACAGCAATTCACTGTACACACCACCCACAGGTATCTGGGATGGTGGAAAGAGTCAATGGGGATTGCAAAACAAAATTACCCTGGAGGTAAATCCTTTTTCTGACAAGCAACTATTATAAAAAATTGGGGATGCAGGAAAATTCAATGGTAAAATGAGGATAGGATAGGGAGACTGAAAAGTCAAGGGGAGTCTGACTAATCATGATCTGGATCAATGTCCAATTAGGGTTAGGTAACCAGGATTTTGGTAAACAGAAGTCTTGTCAGAAAAAGGGAAAGTAAATTACAAAGAGATGTCTTTAAAAATGAAATATTATATACTGCTGGTAAAACAATGTTTTTGTATATGTACTGCTTGGAAAACAATGTTTTTTGTATGTGGAATGTGTGAAATTCGAAGCAATGAGCAAAGTTGTGTGTCGCTTTAAGAAGTTTGTCCTTTAAAGTTAAGAAACAGGCATGAATGGGGTGCGGAGCTATACTCGATGGATAAAATGTGTTGTTTGATTATAAATCTTTTGAACCAAGTTAAAAAAAATACTCATCCCGATTAAAGTGTTAAATGAGATTGTAAATGTCAAAATTACAGAGAAAAGTAAATGTATTATTGATTACTGATTCTGAATGAGTTCTTTTGGAAAAGATTGTTTTGATATGATAACAGAGGTTGTCTTTTAAAATGTAAATGAAGCAAGATTACTGTTTTTAAGCAAACAAAAAGATGTTGCTGTGGCATGTGCTGTGTGAGAGAAATGAAGGTAGATGAAAAATTGTCTTATGACTAAGGAGGTTTGAGGAAACTCACAATGAGGGATAAAAGGTGAGAAGATAAAGTAGATTGGGGAAGAGAACATATTTGGAGAATTGAATATTTAGGTAGGGAGAGCCTCTTCGGATATAATCGGATTAAAGAATAAATTCACAGCGAAGTAAGTGTTAGGAAGGAACATGAAGGATCAAAGGTAGACAAAAGTGCTGGTGAAACTAAGCTGGTGAACAAGATTCACAACCTTTTATTGATGCAGGAAAAGCTGCGGTGTCCACCCCCTGGAGAGTGGAGGGGAAGCCACCAACAGGCCCTGGGCAATTAACTAATTATGTATGGTCGGCAATTAACCCATGTCTTGCCAGATCTACATTCCCAGGTTGGAGGAGCTTTGCTGGGAGCCATAAAAGCTATACGATGGGGGTGCTGGGACAAGAAGAAATTGAAACTGTATTGAAAAGAACAACCAAGTGTTGCTAACAACATGAACTGCTGTAAAGATTGAAGATCATCATCACTGGATACATTTGATTGACTGTGAACAGTTTGTGGAAACAAGGACGATGGGCTATTGATGTGCCTTTAATCTGGGGTGGCCCAGCCCACATGGACTGAACTTTCTTCAGAATGGCAAACTTGCGGACTAACCCACATTTAAAGGATGGTACACACCTCCTTTTAAACAAGATTGAAGTCAAACATGACAAGCGCAGCAAAGATACCCTGACTACAGACAGTAAGAGGTCTGCAAAGGCCAGTTAAATCTACCTGTTTTTGCCACAACCAAGGCTCTGGTGTATTTTTAGGGAACAGTATATTTGTGACAGGGCATTGTTATGTTGCAAATGCAGTGCCACACAAGAGAAGCATGAACCAGTTATACCAGCACACAGGGAAATCCAAATGAAGCCGAATAAAGGCTGAGCATTTTTTATGATCCTTTTCCTGTCCTATGGTAGTATCTTAGTGTCACGTCCGGGGGAGGTTGGTGGCCATTTAAAATGTTTGGAGGGACTTGTGAAACGATTGTCCACTATGAATTGATTGTGTTACTAGTGTACTATTAATTTGTCTGATGAGATGCTTATGGTCTTTCGTATGTACTCAGGAAGGACTGTAGTTGTTATCAAAATTTTGATAAAAGGATGGAATGATGAAGCCGAGTTTTAGTTAAAAATATAAGAAGATATTAAATTGGTTTCTGGGCTAGCTTACAGCTTATATTTAGTGTCAAATTAGGCTTTCCTCAGGTTGCGGGGTGTGTGAGATAACATTGTCTCCCAAGTGAAGGAGCTAGAGATATCTTTGAAGTAGAGATCAAATGACCAATGTTTATGGGGAGGAGGCAATAAAGGAAGAAGAGGAATAGCCAGTCACATCTTTGTAAACAGATGGTCTATGTTTATGAGGGACCAAGTGACAAAGAAGATATACAATGTTTTTAGTATATCTTGTACCATGTAAAAAAAAGGTTTGATGTGATGCATTCTGTGGAAACCTTTTCCAGTACTTCTGACCATGACTAATGTCTGTGGAATGTGATAAGGGGACAAAAAAACCTATTTAAAGCAATGTAATTCTGTTGTTCAGGGAAGGTGGCTGAGCACAGTCAAGTGTCTGTGTTGGCACTTGACTGGAGTCTCCCTCCCTTCCATCGGCCGATGTTAAGTAAAGTTTTGAACTGGTCTACCAAACAGTTTGTGTGGTGTCTGTTTATTAAGAAGCGAACCTGGTTTAGTAGTTAAGATAAGTAGCTTTTTCAACATGACCACAATAACAACAACAAAAGCCTGCTGGATAAACTCCAGGAAAACATCAAATGGGCACGAATGGAGATTAAACCCAGCAAATCATGCAGCATTTCCATCATCAAAGGCCGACTCACTGACGAAAGGTTCCGCATCAATAACGAGACAATATCAACTGTCCTGGAGAAGCCGGTCAAAAGCCTCGGGCGATGGTACACCGCATACCTCAAGGATGCAGAGCAGGTGGAACAACTCAGGCAGGATACAATCTGTGGCCTCAAGCAAATCAACAACACTGTTCTCCCAGGGAAGCTGAAGCTTTGGTGCCTACAATATGGTCGACTGCCCCGACTCATGTGGCCAATGACCATCTACGAGGTCACTTTATTCCATGTCAACCAGCTGGAGAGACTGGTGAACTCACAAGTGAGGAAGTGGCTTGGGCTACCGAGATGCCTCAGCAGCATAGGGCGCTATGGGAATGGAGCCCTCTCACTGCCAGTCTCAAGCCCGGTGGAGGAATATAAATGTGCCAAAGTGAGGCTGGACATGACACTAACAGAATCCTGAGACCCAATAATAAGAGGTGTTGCTCCAACCCTAGTAACATTGAAGAAATGGACTCCAGCATCAGTGGTACTGGACACAAAATCCGCCCTCCGACACCGGGACATAGTGGGCCCTGTACAACAAGGCCGAGGGGGCTTTGGCCTGGGAGCAATGAAACCTACCTGGCAAAAGGCGACTCCAGCGGAACGTCGGCACCTGATGGTGGAGGAGGTGCTCCACTAGGAAGAAGCAGCCAGGTGTGCCAAAGCCATATCCCAGGCCAAACAAGGCCACTGGATGAGGTGGGATGGCGTTGAGAAGAGGAAGATCACATGGAGAGAGCTGTGGAGCATGGAGTCAAATAAGTTGAGCTTCATTATCTGAGCCACATATGACGTCCTTCCCTCTCCCACAAACCTAAATCTTTAGCTGGGAGGGGATCCAGCCTGCCCCCTGTGTGCAGTTCCAGCAAACCTCAAGCACATCCTGGTCGGTTGTATGACCAGCCTAACACAATAATAATAATAATAATAATAATGTTTATTTATATAGCACTTTTCAACAAAACCAGTATTTGAACCAAAGTGCTTTACAGAGATTGATTAAATTAATTGAACAGATCAATGCAATAAATCCATACAAATCAAAAAAAAGAGAAAAAGAAAAAAGACACAGACACAGTACACTATAGAAATCAACATGAAACGTCCCCCCACAGCAGAATTCACTGTGAGGGAAGGCACTAAAAATAACCAGTTCTCCCCCTCATAGTCCACCCGATGTCGTGGCCTATATCTGGCCTCCTCAGCCAACCCGGTGTTTTCAGGCCCTCTTGCCGCGAAGCTGGATCATTGGCGTCGGTGAACATCCATCAGCGGCTCGGACTGAAGCGGCCGCTTCCCCCCCGAAGACTGCAACGACCAAAGGCAGATACAGGTGCTGAGGTGTTTGGCAGCTGAACCCTAGTGCAAGAAAATTACCACCAACGCCATGCCTATCAATGCCCAGATAACATTACCGCAAATACCGACCTTCATCCGGGAAGGAGAGAAACTGAGGACTAACCCCTCGCCTCTTAACTCATGCCCACTGAATGCAGCCAAGGACTGGGAAATGCGTGTTGACCTAGGCCAGAGGCTTTCGTTCCCAGTTGAAATCGCAGTTACCAACCTGTGACCAGACCTCGTTCTCTGGTCCAACTCCTGTCGGCAGGTTTTCATCATTGAGCTGACGGTCCCCTGGGTGGAGGCGGTGGATGAGGCTAATAAAAGTAAAAGGCTTCGATCTTGAAACCTTGCAGCAGAGGCAGAGGAGAGAGGTTGGAGCGTAAGGGTGTGTCCAGTGGAGGTGGGGTGCAGGGGCTTTGTAGCCAGTTCCATCGCAAGGCTCCTGAGGGAAGTAGGAGTCAAAGGACAGGCACAAAGGAGGGCAATAAAAGAACTTGCCAATGCCGCCAAACGGAGCAGTCACTGGCTGAAGAGAAAAGATGCTGTCTGGGCTGCCACGTGGCCATCTAGAGGCTAACAATAAGACACACACCCACGTCTGATCACCTTGCGGTGGGCCTGCCTCGACTGAGGGTGTCGTGATAAAAGGCCAAAACACCCAGTGACGTTGAGGTACACAACTGAAGATGGGTCTGAATGGGCAAATCCACCTAGTGGTCATCCCCAAGAATATCAATTGGAGTGAAAAACCTTAGGGATTGTAACATCCAGTCCTACTAATCAATCATGATGAGGTGCTTCGAGCGACTAGTCAAAACTCACATCTGCTCTCTCACTGACACCTTGGACCCTCTTCAGTTTGTGTATAGACCAAACAGGGCCATGGACTATGCCATCACCATGGCAACACACACTGCGCTCACCCACCTGGACAAAGGGAATACATATGTGAGAATGCTCTTCATTGACTGCAGCTCGGCATTCAACACTATCATTCCCTCAAAACTCCTCCCCAAGCTCTTTGATCTTGGACTGGAGACCTCCATCTGTGGCTGGATATTCGACTTCCTGACGGGCAGGCCCCAGGTGGTGAGAATTGGCAGCCACACCTCCTCCTCACTGATCTTCAACACAGGCACATCACGGGGCTGTGTGCTGAGTCCTCTCCTGTACTCCCTGTTCATGCACGACTGTACTGTTATCACAGCTCTAACATCATCTGAAAGTTTGCTGAAGACACGACCATCCTGGGCGTCATCACAGACAATAATGAGACGGCGTATAGAGAGCAGGTAAAGCCACTAAACAGCTGGTGCCAGCAAAATAACCTCTCTCTCAATGTCAGCAAAACAAAAGAGATGATCGTGGACTACAGGTGACAGCAGGGGAGTGGACACCTCCCCATCCACATCGGTGATTCTGAGGTTGAAAGGGTCAGCAGCTTCAAGTTCCTCGGTGGGCACATCACTGAGGACCCCCCTTAGACACTGCACATGGACACAATAACAAAGAAAGCCCGCCAGCAGCTCTTTTTCCTGAGAAGACTGAGGAAGATTGGCATGAACGCCAGCATCCTCACAAACCTCTACAGATGCACCATCGAGAGTCTGCTGACGGGCTCCATTACAGTCTGGTACGGGAACTGTTCTGCCCACAGACGCAAATCACTACAGAGACTGGTGAAGGTGGCACAGCACAGCACTGACAACTGTCTCCCGGCCATTCACGACATTTTCCATGGGCGGAATGTTCTTGTTACCATCAAGTAAATGATATAGGAGCATGGCTGCACGTACCACCAGACTTAAGAACAGTTATTACCATCAAGCCATCGGGCTTCTGAACTCATAAACACATCATATATGTTGATTCTTTTATTTTTTTAAATTATTGTCTTTTACTTACCAATGTCACTTTTATCTTATCTTTTTTAATCTTATTTTTATCCTTGTATTATCATTGTTGAGGTGACCTGTTGCCTTGTCTAACACATTTCATTGTACCGTTGACCCTGTGTTAACCTACATATGACAAATGAAACTGAACTGGTTTCCTAAGGATGCAGATATTGTATTTTACAATAAACAGATCACCTCCCTCAGATATTGTTGCATAAAGCCGCATTACATTAATTTATTCTTTAATATGTTTGTCAGGAAATATCCCCACTCCTGTGATCATTGAAGCAACAAGTTATACCCTGTTATACTACACCAGCATGGGCACGCCTCAAAACACATTCCAACTTGTCATATTATGATTTTGACAGCTCATAAACATTCCAAGGTTGTAACCTGTCAAAAGTTTTGTATTTCTTTAATAAAGATCTCTCATGGTTTATTGTATTATATAAACTATATACAATGTGCAACACTAGAGGGCGAAGCATTAAGGTGAGAGGGGGAAAGTTTAAAGGAGATGTGTGGTACAGGCCTTTTACACGGAGGTTGGTGGAGGACTGGAAGCTGTGGCCACTGGTGGTGCTGGAGGCAGATACTACAGTGGAGTTTAAGAGGCTTTGAATAGGCACATGGAAGTGGAGGGAATGGAGGGATATGGATCATGTGCAGGCAGAGAAATCAGTTCAGCTGTGCATCATGTTTGGCACAAACACTGTGGGCCGGAGGTCTCATTCCTGTGGATGCTCTATGATTGATTACAGCCAGGTTTCCATCATTCTCTGCAAGTTGGCTGTTAGTAGAGTTGCACAATAACCCATGGAGGATGGCAGTGCATATACTGTATCAGTATTGGTTTATTATTGTCATTGTGCAGTGTAAAGCATTTGTTTGCATGCTAATCCAGTCAGATCAGATTATACTGTACTGCAGGAGGCTGAGGGGTGATTTTATAGAGATGTATAAATTCAAGAGAGGAATAGATCGGGTAGATGCACAGAGACTCTTGCCCAGAGGAGTGGAATCGAGAACTAAAGGACATAGGTGAAGGGGAAAAGATTTAATAGGAATCTGAGGGATAACTTTTTCCCACAAAAGGGTGTATGGAACTAGCTGCCAGAGGAGGCAGTTGAGGCAGGGACCATCCCAACATTTAAGAAACTAACAGGTACATGGAAAGGACAGGTTTGGAGGGATATGGACCAAACACGGGCACGTGGGACTAGCGTTGCTGGGACATGTTGGCGGTGTGGGCAAGTTGGGTCGAAGGGCCCGTTTCCACACTGTATCATTCTATGAGTCTATGATCAACAATCACTTGTACACTAGTTCAATCCTAGACACTAGGGGAAATTTACAGAAGCCAATTAACCTGCATGTCTGGGATGTGGGAGGAAACTGGAGCACCTGGAGAAAACCCATGCTGTCACAGGGAGAATGTACAAAATACACACACAGACAGCACCCAAGGTCAGGATCGAACCTGGGCACTGTGAGGCAGCAGCTCTACCTGCTGTGCTGCACTGTATACTTACTTCCTTCAACTTTCAATAGTGTGTAGGGAGTGGATGACGTAGAACTCGTGTGAATGGGTGATCGACGGTTGGCATTAACTTGGTGGGTGGAAAGACATGTTTCCATGCTGTATCTCTAAACTAAACTAAATGTTACCTGTGACAATTACTCAGTAACTCATTTCCCTGGTTATCTCATCCCTTCCCACGCAATCCGCCCCCTCCCCAGCTTTCTTCCCTTGCAACCGCAGGAGATGCAACACCTGTCTCTACACCTCATTCCCTGACTCAGTCCAGGGACCATGGCAGTCCTTCCAGGTGAGGCAGAGGTCCACTTGCACATCCTCCAACCTCATCTACTGTATCCATTGATCAAACTGTGAACTCTTATTCAATGGCGAGACCAAACATAGACTGGGCGATCGTTTCGCTGAACACCTTCACTCAGCCTGACTGAACCTACCTGATCTCCCAGTTGCTGGACACGTTACTGCTCCTTTCCATTCCGACACAGACCTTTCTGTCCTAGGATTCCTCCATTGTCGGAGCGAGGCTAAACGCAAATTGGAGGAACATCTTCCCATATTTCCTTGGGTATTCAGTGGTATGAATTTTGATTTCTCTAATTTCAAGAAACCCTTGCAACCCCTCTCTCTCTGTCCTTCCCCCACCCAAGTCGTTGCACTCGCTTCAGTCATCTTGGTGAGTCTCATTGTGTGTCACTCATTTTCACCTTGCTTACAGCTAATACTTTCCTTTAGCATTGTCACTTTTTCCATATTTTTCATTCATTTCTTCTCCATCTCTCTATATTATCATCTATATCTCTCGTTACCCTCTGAAGAAAGGTCTCCACCCGAATCGTCACCTGCTCCTTTTTTCCAGAGATGCTGTTTGACACAAAATGCTGGAGTAACTACATTGAATTACTCCAGCTTTTTGTGTCTATCTTCAGTTTAAACCAGCATCTGCAGTTCCTTCTGACATTTTGTCTATGAGATCAACCTTCATCCTCCTGCGCTCCAAGGAATAGTCCCATCCTGCTCAACACCTCCCGATAGTTCAGATCCTCGAGTACTGGCATCATCCTCGTAAATCCTCTCTATATCCTTTCCAGCTTTACAACATATTTTGTGTTCACATTCTTTATTTCAATTTCACACAATTTCATTCACACTCTTCAGCAAATGTGAATTATGCAACAAGACATAAACAGCAATTAGACATCGACTAGTGAATAGCAAGTGCCATTTGCACCAATAAAATAGACCAGGCCAATAATCACTCCAAGAACAGGGAATGTAACCATTACATTTTGTCAATGAACGGCATTACCACCATTGATTTCCCTACCATCATGGATATCACCATGGACAAGAAACGTAACCCATATAAATACTATAGGCACAAGAGCAGGCCAGAGGCTGTGGTGAATCATGCACCTGATTACTGTGAAGGCTTCTTCATTATTTACAATGCACATTAGGATACTTGCATGGATGAGTGCAGCACTAACAGCTCTGTCCTCTGTTAAATGCAGACTTTCAGAGGATCATGCACAACGTTACAAAGGTCAGTCCTAACAGAATAGAATTTCAATTATCAAAGTGACTGTTAACTATTTCAAGCTAACTTAGGGGGCCTCAAGGCAAACAAATCTTAGGG
Organism: Leucoraja erinaceus; assembly: GCF_028641065.1. Lineage (NCBI taxonomy): Eukaryota > Metazoa > Chordata > Chondrichthyes > Rajiformes > Rajidae > Leucoraja > Leucoraja erinaceus. The sequence goes on from NC_073394.1 coordinate 41,553,935, forward strand.
TCTTCCTGTGAAAGCAAGGATGAGTTAGCAACATTCTTCCTTGCTAAAGCACAGCGGGTATATGCACAGCTCCTCTCGTGACTAGAATCACATTCATGGTGCCTACACTGGCTGTTCAATGATTAATAATAACTTCACAGATTAGGAGTTTAAGTTTAGTTTTAATGTTGTCATGTGTACTGAGGTACATTGAAAAGCTTCTTGTTTTTTCTTTGACTTCATCCGTTTCTTTTCCATAGATTTCAGGGTAATCAGGAACAGAAATCTTATCAAGATGACTGAAATCCTTTCATCATAAATTGTTGTTTTTGAAGGTATCACAAAACTGTAGCCCATGGGTGGTGAATCGGTGAAAATCGCTACAGATGGCAGTGGAGGCCAAGTCTTTGGGTATTTTTAAAGCAGAGATTAACAGGTTCTTGATTAGTAAATGTGTAAAAGGTTACGGGGTGAAGGCAGGGAGAGAGTGAAAGATGTATCAACCAGGATTGAATGGCGGAGTGGAATTGATGGGCCAAATGGCCTAATTCTGCTCCCATATGTATGAACTCTGGGAAGTAGCCAAATCTGAGAGAGTTATTAAAGGAGATGGCACGTATATATAAGGCTTCACAGCTTTAATAGACATTTTACTGTCCTCCTGACTGAGAGGACTAAAACAGTTCATATGCATTACCGCTGAGTGAATGAAGCCATGATAACAAACTATTTTTCAATGAGGATGTTACGAGCATTTTGCAGGAGTTCAAGGAAATGCAGTGTCTCATTAATAAAGACGTATAGGAAAAAAATCAGTCTTTTCTTTCAAATGTACACATGATAACAATAGACTATGCTATTATTAACATTCATCCATGATTTTGCAGGCCATAAATTTGTATAATTTATGCAAATTATTAATCAGTCAATTATTTGATTGGAAGAGCATAAAACAGTTAAACAGCCCAAAGTTAATTTCAGCCATATTAATCCCAAAATTCTGGTATTCTCTCCAATCTTTATGTTATCTGAAAATACAGGCAACTAAATACTGGAATTAAAAATGTTATATGTTACAAATTATAAATTTGTTTCAGCAAAGAAACAGAATCCTCCTCTTCTTCTACAATGTTTCTACTCTTTTCTCCTTGAATATTTACCTGGCTTTCCCTTGTATGCATATATACTGCTGGGTGACTGTAAAGTATCTAAAGTTATGTGAAGTAAAGAGGCAAAGATAACGTAGACAGTCAGAAGCTTTATCTGTCAGTGGAAAAGACTAGAGGTTGAGGGAAAGTTTTCTACTCTTTTCTCCTTGAATATTTACCTGGCTTTCCCTTGAATGCATATATACTGCTGGGTGACTGTAAAGTATCTAAAGTTATGTGAGGTAAAGAGGCAAAGATAACGTAGACAGTCAGAAGTTTTTTCTGTCAGTGGAAAAGACTAGAGGTTGAGGGAAACAATGTTTAAAGGGGATGTGCTGAACAAGTTTTTTACACAAAGAATGGTGGGTGCCTTGAACACCCTGCCGGGGTGGTGTGGAGACAGATATGATAATAGTATTGAGGAGGTTTTTAGATAAGCACGTGGATATGTAGAGAATGGAGGCCTATGGATCATGTACTTATTTATTCCACTTTTTCTGCAAGGACATAACAACTAATTAAACAGAAAGTTCTCTGAAAGACAGTTGTATATGCCATTGTGTAAATTCTACAATTTATTCCTTCATCAAAGGGATCAACAAGTTTAAATTCTCGGCAGACAAATTCAATTCAAGGTTAATTCAAGATCAGAAGTATACCACCTATACAATTCAGGAAACGGTGTATTTTGTCTACAAATTAGTAATAAAGTACCACCAAATGGTACTTTATTCGAGTTGACTGTGCCTGAACCCCTCTGTCGGTGGATTACCAGCTTTCTGACAGACAGGAAGCAGCATGTGAGGCTGGGAAAACACATCTCCGACCCGCAAAAGCTCAGCATAGGAGCACTGCAATGCTGCGTACTCTCTCCTCTCCTCTACACTCTCAACACCAACGACTGCACATCTGTCAAGCTTCTCAATTGCGGACGACACAACCCTGATTGTAGTGATCCAGGATGGGGAGGAATCTGCCTACAGACAGGAGGTGTCACAGCTGGCATCCTGGTGCCATCGCAACAACCTAGAGCTCAATGCTCTTAAGACAGTGGAATTGATTGTAGACTTTAGGAGAGCTCCCCCTCCCCTCATCCCATTCACCATCAACAACACCACAGTCACATCTGTGGAGTATTTTAAGTTCCTGGGAACCATCATCTCCAGGAACCTTAAGTGGGGGGCTACCATCGAATCCACAGTCAAAAAGACAGAACAGAGGATGTACTTCCTACGACAGCTGAGGAAGCACAATCTGCCACAGGCAATGATGGTCCAATTCTACACGGCCATCGTAGAGTCTTCTCCATCATGGTCTGGTCTGGCTCAGCCACCAAACACGACACCTGGAGGCTGCAGCGAATCGTCCAATCAGCAGAGAAGGTTATAATAATAATAATAATATATTTTATTGTCATTGCACATAAGCGCAACAAGATTTGGTATGCAGCTTCCATCCGATGTCATAACTTAAATAACTAATAAAATTTAGATTTAGATACCCTGAGCACATGGTTTATAAGAAGAACATTACAACAGTAAAATAGTCAAAACAGTTCAAACAGACTAAAGTGCAGATGTGTCTGTGCGACGTGACCATCCGAGGGAGACAGTCCAGGGGGGGTGGGGGGCACTCAGCAGGGCCGGTTCAGAGCCGCTATAGCTCTGGGAATGAAGCTGTTCCTGAGTCTGGAGGTTCGGGCGTAGAA